>NC_039259.1:0-192500 GCF_003368295.1 Carassius auratus
TTATTTTATTATTACAGTCGGTTCAAAATCCGCCCCTTTGCGCCACCTGGGGGTTGTTAAGTGAATTATTTTAACATGCAACTGAATTCAGTTAATGCCACGGTAAGTAAATGCGCAGCAGCAAGGCCCATTTAGCTTGTCAGCCTACTGTACATGCATAGTTCTTTAAAACTTGTTAGAATTAATTATACTCCTTTATGAGATTTGAATGAACATTAAAGTTTTCTTCAGACGTAAGTTTGTGGATATAACTCTCGTCGATGATCTCCAGCACTCCTCAACACTTCTAAGCATCGGTGGCCTTCAGCCTCAGAGAAAGTTATTTTATAGCTCCTTTATTCAAGTTATTTTAATAATGCATAAAAAAATATTTATCTGCGCACGCAGAGACGCGGCTCAAAGTCTTCTTGCTTTTGTACCAACAACATATACATACCAAGTATGTCAAAATACTTGTCTTGGAAAGTGTGTTTGAAAAAGTCTGTGGTATGTCTTAAGTGAAAGTAAAGAGTTGAGAAAGAAATCGGATGTGTCTCATTGGATGCGTTCTTTGTCTCTTAAAGTGACCGTGCCTAATTTACTAGCTCTGCTGCCAGTGTCTCTAATGTATGAAAATTAATGTAAATCACTCACTGCTCTTGACTGATTTACTGTGAAGACTGATCTGTGAAATATTGTACACAAAAAAATCTTCATACTGTAGACAACCAGTGAAACTTATTTTCATTTTGGTTTGACTGTGTATTTTATTTTACGTTGAAGACTATGCAGTGCTATTTTAAATTAGTTTCTGGACACCTACAAACTTAAAAAAATGTAAGCATTGTTTAAATAGCACAAATAAATAAATAGAATGAACATAAAGTACAAATTAAACAATTTCAGACAGGGCTCACTGTACAACCTGCACCAGGGCCCCTCTAACCCCTGGGTTAAGGTACCAAGATGGAGCAATGCACTGTGTGTACTGTAAGAAATAAAACAAGAAGGCATGTGGTTTAAAAGATGTCAGGTACAATAAAAAGCACATCTGTATGCAATAGTTTCATTATTTTCATTATTATCCCGAGTGACTTCCTATAAATAATTTGTGTGACCAAATCATGTTTTGCGCAAGTAACTGAATAAGTTAGTAGCGCAAGTGTCACCAGTGGAAAAGGTTAGTGAAGTTCCCTGATCAGTGCATTACATCATGAACAGAACGCGCATCAGTTCACTGATGGGGATCGTGTCCAGTGTATCCATCACTGGGTTCTGTTGTATTTTGTCGGATCATGCCACTTGTGTCTGTTGTAGACCTGCTGTGCGTTTTTTTAATGAATGAATGAATGAATGAATGAATGCTTTATTTCGAACATAAGCATAAAACAAGTAACAAAAGAAAGTAAACTGAAAATAAAAAGACAAACAAACCAAACAATTAATGATAATAATATGAAACCAACATGTACGAAAAGGAGTAGGATGAAGCATAAGCTTATTAAAACCTACCCCTTCTCCACTATTCAATAAACAATCAGTTTTCCCTAATGAACATATTTACATATTACCTATCTACAAAAAATAGAAAATAAATAAATTAAGAAAACAAATACATAAATTATTTTTTACAGATTGCTAAATCCCTTCCTCCTCCCTATACCTTGTGAAAACCATATGTTTGTACTGCTTCTTAAACTGGGTCATGCTTGGACATAGCTTAACCTCCACACCCAAAATGTTCCACAACCTCACTCCACAAACAGAAACACAAAAACGTTTTATTGTTGTACGTACCTGCTGATGTTTTAAATTAAGCTCCCCTCTCAGGTTATAACCCCCCTCTCTGTTAAAAAACAATTTTTGTATATTTCCAGGAAGTTTTTTGTGTATTGCTTTGTACATGATTTGTGCTGTTTGAAAATGAACCAGATCAATGAATTTTAATATTTTAGATTTTAAGAAAAAGTAAATTTGTGTGCTCTCTGTAACCAGTATTATGTATTATTCTTATGGCTCTTTTCTGCAATATGAATAGTGATTGTATTGAACATTTATAAGTATTGCCCCAAACCTCTGCACAGTAATGTAAATATGGTAAAATCAATGAACAATTCGCTTGTTAAGTCTGACGTCACGTAGCAGCGCTTCCGTGTCCAAACGCTCTATCAGTTACCACGAGAAAACAACAAAAGGTGCTAATACAAACTCACAATGTGATAGAATATTAGCGAAAAAGTTATAATCTTAACCTTTAACTCCATACCGAAGTCCCAGATAGCCAGAAAATGAAAATATAAATATAAAAAAATATATAAAAATTATTTGTGTTTGGGACGCTGTGAGCAGGGAGACTGTAGTGTATACTGTAAGTTTGAAAGCGTTTAGCTTAAATGATTAATATGAATAAACAGTGCTCATAAACGGCTGCTGAGGTCGTATTCTCAAGTGAAGTGAGTTGAGGCTTGGACCCGGAAACAGCGCTTCTTACGTCATCACTTAACAACCGAATAGAGAATGTGGAGTGATTTATGGTCCAGAATGTGTCTTGCTTTACTAAGAACAGAAATACTCCTTGACAATTTGCTGTGAACATATTTTTATATGTGACTTCCAGTTTATTTTATCATCAATTATTACCCCAAGAAACTTATTTTCATTTACTCTTTCAATGCCCACCCCATCTATTTGTATCTGTACCTGTGTATTATTATTGCAATTACTGAATAATATGAATTTGGTTTTACTTAAGTTTAATGATAATTTGTTTCTATCAAACCACATTTTCATTTTGCACATTTCAGAAGTAATCCTTCCCAGTAGTTCATGCAAATCTCCACCAGAACAGAAAATACTAGTGTCATCTGCAAATAATACTATTTTTAATGTTTTTGAAATGTTGCATATATCATTGATATAAAGTAAAAAGAGTTTTGGACCTAATACTGACCCCTGGGGGACGCAACAAGCAATGTCCAAGCATGATGATGAATATTCACCCAATTTCACAAATTGTTTTCTGTTGCTTAAATAACTTCTCACCCAGTGCAATACTAACCCCCTAATCCCATACCGTTTCAGTTTATTGATTAATATTTCATGATTGATTGTGTCAGACGCTTTTTTAAGATCTATGAATATTCCAACTGAATGCAGTCTTTGGTCTATTGCCTCTGTGATCACCTGAATTGATTCAGTTAGTGCCAGTGATGTTGAACTGTTTGCTCTAAATCCATATTGACTGTCAGAAAGTAATTTGTATTTGTTTATGAAATTTTCTAATCGGTTATTGAATAGTTTTTCTAGTATTTTCGAAAATTGTGAAAGTAAAGAAACAGGCCTGTAATTTGTGAAGTGGTGTCTATCCCCAGTTTTATACAAAGGTACAACTTTTGCTATTTTCATTTTATTAGGAAATTTACCAGTTTGGAATGATAAATTACAGATGTATGTAAGTGGTTTTGAAATCCCATTAATGACCTTTTTTACAACTTTCATATCAATTTCATTTAAATCAGATGTTTTACCTTTAAAGTTATTTACAATATGTATTATTTATTTTTCTTCAACTGCTGTAAGAAACATTGAACACGGATTTCTCACTATGAGATTATCCTCCCAATCCACGGATGACAGTGAATCAGGAATTTTTTCTGCTAAGCTTGATCCAACATTTACAAAAAAATTATTAAAACTGTTTACCACATCATCCATATTATCTTTTTTCATATTGTTATCAATAAAATATTGAGGGTAGCTCTTTTGTTTCAAACCATTTCTAATAATGCTATTCAATATGTTCCATGTTCCTTTAATATTGTTTTTGTTATTATCTAATATTTTACTATAGTAATCTTTCCTACATGCCCTTATAATATTGGTTAACTTATTCTTATATTTTTTGTATTTATTTTCTGCCTCTTTAGTCCTTCGTTTTATGAATTCTCTATATAGTGTATTTTTCTATTTACAGGCATTTTGTAATCCCTTTGTGAGCCATGGTTGATCTTTGTATTTTTGATTTCTGTAGTACTGTTTTATTGGACAATTTT
The DNA here is from genome assembly GCF_003368295.1 of Carassius auratus. NCBI lineage: Eukaryota > Metazoa > Chordata > Actinopteri > Cypriniformes > Cyprinidae > Carassius > Carassius auratus. The sequence continues at coordinate 4,032 of NC_039259.1, forward strand.
TATCATATAATGACGTGAATATACTTGAAAAAGTTTCATATGCACTATCAATATTACTTTCATTTTATACCTTTTCCCAATTTAGTGCTAGTAGATTGTTCTTAAATGCAGTTATAGTTTCCGCTGTCCTTACTTGTCTGTATTTTAGTTTTTCTTCTGGCTGTTTTCTCTGGCTGTTGTTATTATAAACAGAAAAAATGGTAGGTGGTCACTGATGTCGTTAATTAATAGTCCACTCACTGTATTAATGTCAATATCATTAGTGAATATGTTATCGATTAATGTAGCACAATAGGATGTGACTCTACTCGGTCTGGTAATTTTGTGGTATAAACTCATGCTGTACATTGTATTAATAAATTCATCAATCATTTTGTGCTTATTTGCATTAAGCATGTCAATATTTAAATCACCACAGATAAATACAACTTTTTGATTAGTTTTTGAAAACATTTCCTCTATCCAGTTATTGAATGCTTCGATACTAGAGCCTGGTGCATACAGCTGATTAATACATTTTTACTTTTTTCTTCATATATTTCAATTGTTATACATTCTAATAAGTTATCAATCACAGTTGTCATTTTTTCCACTACTTTATAATTTAACATTTTATCTACATACACAGCCACTCCTCCTCCACTCTTGTTCTTTCTATTTACACAGTTAAATTCATATCCATCCAGTTCAAAATCCATTCCTTTATCTTTATTGATCCATGTTTCTGATATAGCAATAATTTTAAATGGTTTTATAAACTGACTTAGATATTCCCTTATGTTATTGAAATTTGCATACATACTCCTGCTATTAAAATGGATCATTGATAATTTGCTATCCTTTTTAATGGTCAAATTGTACTGTTCATCTGTGTAGTAGCAACAGTTGTTGTTAATATTAGAGAAAAAATTATTGTCCGGGTCTATGTCATGCTCCATGTCCAGTAAATTATGATCAGTGTATTGAAATGTTCTCAATTCAAGTTTTTCATGATCAGCAATCATCTGTGTTATATCTCCAATGCCTCCAGATGTAGATGAATAACTTCTGTCAGACCGAGTCATTATGGTGTGTTGTGTATGAGCCATCATACCTTACTGTCCGGATTGTAATGATCATTCGTATTTTTCCAGTTCCTCGATGTTTCCTGATGACAAGGGCTTTGGCTTGTTCAGGTGTCCCATTAAGTTTGCTAAATACTTTACAGTTTGATGTCCATGTATGTTGAATTTTACTCTGTTTTTTCATAAGACGTGCTTTTCTGGTGATATCAGCGTTTCGTTTTGTCAGATGCTCATTGATGAATACGTTTGATCCTTTCAGTTTCCTTCCTTGTTTTAACAGAGCTGTTTTGTGTTTTCGGCTGATAAATCTCATAATGACAGCTCGTTTGTCATTACCATCTCTCCGGGGCAGAGGGTGGCAAGCCTCTATGTTGTTGCAGTCCATTTCAATCCCTTTGGATTGTAGGAAGGCAGCCACCTGTTGCTCTACGGAATGGGTTATGTTACAGGCCAGTTAACACGAGACTCTTATCGGGCGATAAAAAAAATATCGCCGTTAATCTATTCTCAAAGTTGGGTTGGGAGCTGGGTCTAGGCGAACTATGATGACTTTCACCTTGATATTTTATATAACGGACTGACTGAGGCCAGCCTAAAAAGATGCTCAGGACAGTTGACGGGCCACTGCTGTGCATCGTCAAGAAAGCTTATCTTTTTCATATGTTTTTAAGCCTTACCACTTGTCGATTTAAACATTTAAAGCATCCAAACACAAGGCTCGAAAAGCTGAACTGAGCTGGTTAATCGCGCGCTGTGTTCGGTGCGGAGAGAGAGAGAGAGCCGCGTATCACAGACAGCGACACTGAACCGAGCTCTCTTCTGCGAAGTTCTACTCAAAGTCCCTCCTGAACGAACAAATATAAATCGCAGTTTGAACAAACAAAAAGATGTGAAAGAGCCCAATTCAGTACTCGCGGTGTTCTGGTGTTCAGGGCTCACGCAGAGAAAGGCGTCTCAAAATAAAAGCGTTTTCAAGTGTTTTGATCAAAACAATTGAACATCGATTTTGCTTATTTTTGCTCTAGTGCGGACAAATACACACGAAATATGTCAAAATATCCACCTTGGAAATTATGCACGAAAAAACTGTCAGTTATTTCTTAAGTGAAAGTAAACAGTTGAGGAAAAATGGGATGTGTATTATATTGGATGCGTTCATCGTCTCTTAAAGTGACCACGCCTAATTTAGTGACTGGCTGCTGTAATGTTAATCCAAGAAAATGAAAATGAAAATCACTCACTGCTCTTGACTACTTTGTACTTTTAGCAGTCAAACCAAAAATTATTCAGACACCAGATATGTTTTTTGATATATATAGCAAAACTGTTTTAATGTGAGGAATGTTGAAGGTGTCTGAATAAATGTAGGTTTCAAATTTGATTTTTACATTGAAGACTATCCAGTGCTTTTTTTACATTTAATTATTTAGTTTCTTTACCTTGACACCTACAAACTTGAAAAAAAAAAAAACATAAACATTGTGTAAATAGCACGAATTAATAAAAATAAACGAACATACAAATTAAACAATTTCAAATAGGTCCCACTGGTACAACCTTCACCGGGTTCCCGCTGATCCCAGCTAGGGCCCTGCTCACGCCTGTTTCACACATTCTCCATCTGCAGTGCGTATGCAGTCTGTGTGCATTACGTATGTGGTGCAGCACAGACTCACACAGGATGCATTTGCAGTTCACTACTCTGTACGTAAACGATCGCTGCACTGCTGCAGACGCAACGCTCCTGGAACGCAACTGGAATCTGTTAACATGGGTGCGTAAAAAAAATATGAAACGCATACACACTGCAGACGGAGTATGTGTAAAACAGGCGTAAGGTTGTTTGCACCTTGTGCAATTTGGAATTAGTTTACAGCTTTTTCAAGCACTTTGTGATGCATTTTGGAAACAGGAGATGAGCTTCTTTTCTAATGCACCATCTAGCTTGATAAACTCCTTCTCAAAGACTTACTGTTTGTCAATTTTATTTGGGTAACACACATATTATGAATGCCGTCGGCAGAATTCGAATGAGCCATTTTAATCTAGATTAATCTAGATTAATTTTAAGATCACAGTGAGATTAAACTAGATTAAAAAAATTAATCTTGCCCACCTCTAGTTTTTATTAAATATATGTATTGACTGCATGATCATATCATCATATTATTTACTGCAATGCGACCTAAAAAAGTAAAGCTTGGCAAGCCGAGCAACGAGCATTGCTGCAGGTTGATTTTTGGCGGATGTGCTGTGCTTGTGCTGCTGCGGTCATCTTTATTTAATCGGGTGAAACATCTGTCTCTCACTCACAGCAGAGTCTATGAGTGGAGTAGCAACAACTTCCCCTCAGCGCTCAAAGCATCAGCTGTGCGCGCACTGATACCAGAAACACTGCTTGCTTTACTCTGTGCATTAAGTACTTAATAAATAAGTAAATGACTTATTGTAAGCTTTTTTACCTATATCACATGCCAAACTAATAACATTGTAAGCATTAAATCTTTAATTGCTGCTTTCTGGTGTGAAAATTTTGTTTGTGAGGAAAATAACTGTACATTTTTGTCAGTTATTTTATCTAAACAGATCGATGAATTTCTTCAAGATTTCAAAATCAGATAGCCTACTGATAATGTAGTAGCACTGTAAAATGTAATTTGTTTTAATGCATTATTGGTAAAGTGATTGCGTGTGAATGTGCTGTATCTGTTTAAATCATGCTTTTACCCGAAAATATTCAGTAAAAGAAACAGACAAACTCCTTAGCATTTAGCAGTCATTATAACCTTCTGATCAAGCCATAGCTAAATATGTGTAACATGAGTTCTTGCTGAGTATGCAGTTATATTACGGGTTGTTGGCATGAATTGTCCTTGTGATGGAGGCTCTTGAAGCGAGTGAAAACCACGACGCTCAGATTCTTAATATCCTCTCCTCGCTCTAGTCAGAATCACACCGCTCCGGTCATCCTTTACTCGGCCGCGTGTCTCTGTCAGACTCGCGGGGGAGGGTTGAGCCACTCAGAACTACTGATGTTAAAAAGAAAACTGATTTTCATTCAAACAAACCGATATAAATTACACGTTCACGATGCTGTTGACGTGTTTTCTGGTGCACCCAGTAACAAAGAAAACATGTCAGCAGCGTCATACGTCAACTGTCACAGCAGTCAGTCGCACTCACAACGGACCCGAAAGAGAAGAGAATCCTGAATAAAGTCGTAGTTTTTGCTATTTTTGGACCAAAATGTATTTTCGATGCTTCAAAAAATTCTAACTGACCCTCAGATGTCACATGGACTACTTTGATGATGTTTTTCTTCCCTTTCTGGACATGGACAGTATACCGTACACACAGCTTAAATGTAGGGACTGAGAGCTCTCGGACTAAATCTAAAATATCTTAAACTGTGTTCAGAAGATGAACGGAGGTCTCACGGGTTTGGAACGACATGAGGGTAAGTTATTAATGACTTAATTTTCATTTTTCGTTGAACTAACCCTTTAATTTGAGAACAATACACTGGTAACAAGTGTAAAAATATTAATATTATTAAAATATGCTCTCACCAAAGGCCTTGTAATTTCTTTGCAACTGCTTTCTTCAGGTTGCAGAGACTTTTTTGAATGACCAAACTTCTGTTTAAGTCTTTTCACTTCTTCAACTCCAGCCAAAGGTGTCCGCTCAAATTTAAACTTGCGTTTCAGAGACATGTGCCAAGTGTGCTATAAAAAAAAGGAAAAAAAAAAAGAAAAGTAGTTTCACAAAATAAACTCCATTAACCAAGAACCAAAAGTAGAACATTAAAGGTAAACCAGCTACTTATCCATTGCCCTCTTTGTCTTTTAAAAAGGGATACCTCAGAGTCAGGGCCTTAGCCACTTGAACATACTCTTCTGTAGTTGGATACCTACAAAAATATTTTAAACACATGAGTGTAGCATTAAATGTTGTCTAAAATGGAATGTAAGCAATTAAAACAGGTATAGGTAATGAGAAATACATTTTGTACTGAGCCATGATTTCATACAACGTTCTAATAATTTTGTTTTGGTCTGATGACGTTAGTCTGCATTCTTTTCGGTCCAACTTGGCCTGAACATCAAATGGAAACTTCGGAACTTCAAAAAATGCAGGGAAAGCTGTTGATGGGCTGATATTACTATTGGCAAAAGAGAAAGTAATATTTAGACATTGCAGAGTTGCAGGTATACATAAAATAGCACAAATACAGTAAAGTAACGGTTTCAGTACTGAAAAGACAAATAATTACATAAACAAAAACACTAACTTCAGAATTTTACCAAGTTTTATTTAAAATATGTGCCATACCCATTACTTGATCATCTTAGTTGTCAATTCATACACTGTGGGAACCTAATAAATAATTCTATAGTAAACATAAATAGTGATGCACCAAAAATGCTGGGCACCCTGGGCTGAGACTGTACACTCTCCATGTCAAAGCTTCTGTTATCTTATCTGCTCAAGTTGTATTTTCTGTTGATATTTTTTACAAAGAAAATGGCAGAAATTTTAGAGCACCTCTAATACATTGTTGCAGATGCAAGAAATTAATAAACTAAGCACTAGTAAAAGTACAGCAAAGCAAAATGTAGAGAAGCATGCATGGGAAATAACCTAGCTACTTTTAAGATTTGCTTTAAGAATAGCTCTCTGAAACAAATGAAATATTATTAAACAGCAATTACCTTGCTCCAGCTCTTGACTGGCTTTCTACAGGCACAGGTTCAAGAGTTAATGTCACTGTCTCCTTCATCTGCTGAACAAATCGATGAAATTTTGCTTGTTTTTTAAATGATCCCTCAAAAAGTAATGAAATCATTGACTCAGTCAGTCCGATGTCAACAGTCCCTCCATCCACATCATTGTCTATAACACAAAAAAGAAGAAAAGTATCATTTAATTACCCATCAAACTGAAGCATGTACTAAACCAGTGTTTTTGAAGCTTTTCCTATTACCGTTTATTGTTTAAGAAATCAAATACACTGCCGGATAAAAAAATAAATAAATAAAATAATTGATATTCTATATATTAAGTATGAGTAAAAACACAATGCAATAGTCTCCAACCCTGCTCCTGGAGAGCTACTGTCCTGCAGATTTCAGCTCCAACCCCAATCAAACACACCTGAAGCAGCTAATCAAGGTGTTCAGGGCTACTTGATAATTACAGACAGGTGTGTTGGAGCAGGACTGGAACTGAAGTCTGCAGGACGGTAGCTCTCCAGGGGTCTCATGTATCAACCTTGCGTACGCACAAAAACTTTGCGTACGCCAGCTTTCACGCTCACGGTCGGATGTACTAACAGTGAAATTAACGCAAGAATGTGCGTTCCTCCAAGCCAATTTCATGTCTGGCGTACGTTCATTTCTCATTGTTTTTGTCCGTTGGCGACTCTTACAGGCAATAAAGTGAAGTTGCAAACATTACACAACAAATTGTTCTACAAGTCTCGCACCACCACCTGTGGGAAGCATTGCAATTAATTTGCAATTTATAAAATAATTGACATATATTGTCACACAAGCCTTTTTATAATTATATAAATTATGCAATTAAATAAGTACATATAAAAGCATAACGGTTGAAACAACCCTTAGTCTATGGCAATGGCAGCGTTGGCCTTATTAGAGGACATTGCTAATGGCAGAATCAGAAGAGAACGAGTTTTTAGGGACCACAATGATTTTCTGGCCCAGGATGATGACTGGCTTATCAGCCGTTTCAGATTTCCAAGGGCTGTCCTCTTGGAGCTCTGTGCTGAGTTGGGTCCGAATCTAGAGAGAGAGACAATGAGGAGCCACGCAATACCCGTTCCCTTGCAGGTGCTGACAACACTTGGTTTCCTGGCAACTGGTTCTTTCCAAAGGGAACTGGCAGACCGCTCAGGAATAAGCCAGTCGTCTTTGAGCCGGGCAATGCCAGCGGTATGGGACGGGATCATCCGCATGTCTACCAGGTATATAAGGTTCCCATATAATGCAGTTGACCAGCCAAACATTAAAATGCAATTTGCAGCGATAGCCGGTTTTCCTAATGTTATCGGAGCGATCGACTGCACACACATTGCAATAAAGGCGCCATCTGAAGAAGAATTTGCATATGTGAATCGGAAACATTTCCATTCAATAAATGTGCAGATAATATGTGATGCACAAATGCGCCTAACAAATATTGTGGCAAGGTGGCCTGGGTCAACCCATGATTCATACATCCTTACAAACAGCATGGTTGGGATGAGGCTCCAAGCTGGCAGGGTGCGTGATGGGTGGCTTCTTGGTAAGTGCCTTTAAAGTTATGATCCTATCTAATTGTAGTTTTTTTTTTTTTTTTTTTGCATATAATTATTAATTAACCCTTCAGGAGACCGCGGTTATCCACTAAAGACGTGGCTTTTAACCCCCCTCACCAACCCACAAACTGACCGAGAGCGCAGATACAATAATGCCCATTCTCGCACTCGTTCAGTTGTAGAGCGGGCGATTGGGCAGCTGAAATGTCGGTGGCGCTGCCTTGACAGGACTGGGGGATGTTGTTATACCGCCCTGACAAGGTGTGCCGCATTGTGCTGGCCTGTGGTGTGCTGCACAATGTCGCGCATAGGCATGGCATACCACTTGGTGAGGTGGCAGCACCGCCAGATGACCCCGACCCAGGACCAATTTATGTGCAGCCCAACCAACAAGCCGTTCATGCCCGCCAACATGTGATTGCGACAATATAAATGGTAATCAGAGACAAAAGTTCACTTTTTGACCAATTCCTTTAATGAGTGGCTTATGTCTGTGAGTGCGTCAGTGATATTTTTCAGGTGACTGTTAATTTCCCCGATGGCCATAATGATTTGCTGTTGTGACTCCAAAACAGCATGTGTCAAAACGCGACCAGACGGACGGGCGTCAGCACTGGGGAGAGCACTGGAAACGCTGGGCACAGTGGGCGCTGGCTGCTCAGGAGGGGCGGACTCCGAGTGCCCCTCCTGGGAAGTGGATGTTTCGGCTGTTGCGCCATATGGGTCTAAATAAAAAGGCAAATGTTAACTGTAATTTAAGTACGTTCCATTTTTAAGGGGCACACACATTTGCAATAAATGAAATGGATCCGTAAAATCTCTGGTGTATACTTTTGGTTCGCTACACTGAATGCATTTGACAATGAAATATAGGTACGCTATATGTACCAAAGTAAAAACAAACGAGAAATTGGTTACCTTCGTCGCAATCCTGTAAATCGGAGTCTCCCACAGCAGAAGATAATACTCCAGAGAGTAAAGTGTCACCCATAATTGAGGCAACTCTCTGCTCAAAGGGTGTAAGTTCATCGACCCCTTTACCACTGCCTGTCCTGCCCACACTTTGTCGGTGCGCAGCAGTTCTCCGTTTAACGTCCACCTTTATATCAGACCATTTCTTTTTAAGCTCATTTACAGTGCGTCTTTCAGATCCCACTGCATTGACGGCTTCAGCCAAACTCTCCCACTCATATTTTTTCCTTTTGTTATTAATTCCAGAGGACAACGTTCCAAATAAAATATGTTTTCTAGTCTCTACCTCCGATAGTAGCACCTCCAATTCACTTTCAGTAAACTTTCGTTTCTTGCCGCTTGCCTTAGCCATTTTCTTACTGCTATCTTTTGCCAAAGTGGACTCATTACCATATTTAAATTGATTTAATTAGGGGAGGAGACTGGGTGGGGCGTTGTGCTCGTGCATGTGCGCTCAATTTTACGTTAATTGGGATGTACAAAGAGAATATGCGTGGAATCCTTCGTACGCAGAGATTCATACATCTGTTTTTTTTTGTGCGTACGCACATTTACAGCTTTGTCCGTACGCAATGTTTTAGTATGAATTCAACGCAAGTCTTTGTACATGAGGCCCCAGGACAGGGTTGGAGATCCCTGCATTAGAGTGTTCAGCGCTTAATCCATGATCCCTCATTTGGGATATGAATAAAAAGACTGAAGAAAAATAAAATCTCTCCGTGAACACACGTTACCGAAAAAAAAAAAAAAAAAAAAAAAAAAACTAACGTTACAGGAGGCGAATTTACATTTTAAAAGTGAGAGAGACACCTCCCCCGCTTACAAACATCTGAAATTAACGTTACTGTCATGTTTGTAACGAATAAATATTCGCTCGGATGCTGTCCTTTTACTTAATTAATCAAGTTGCTTTGCTGTATCTAACGTTACACAAAATGTCTGTGTGATAAGGAGTGCGTAGGGCAACTCTCCTGCTGCCCATTACAAAATGTTGTCATACCCGCAAAGGCGGGAAAATTTGCCTCAAAATGTAAAACGTCAATCACTAAGTGGCTACCGTACAAATGGTAATATTGCAAATATATTCCGTAGTGGCCATAGTTATTATTATTTAAGCAACAAGGTATGAGAGGCGGATAAAAAAAAGATCACGGATATCACCAGGAAAATCCTCAAGTACACACTCAAACTTGTATGTAACAGCATAACGTTACTCACCTTCAAACTTTTTCCTCTCCTCTTCAGTGACTTCGATAACAAATTGTATTAACTCCTTTATTAAGTTAGCTGTAGACATTCTAGTCAGCTCCATCCTGCAGGCCAACGAACTTTAACTTACACCAGCCAGTCTGACGCAAGCATTTTTAGCGGGCTAGAGCAGGGGAACATCAAGTTCAACAAAATTAACCGAACATGGCGTCCCACGTGTATAAATAAGATTATATAACATTATTCCGCATTTACCTGAGAAATATTAACTCCAAAACAGACTCCGCGTTGAAAACCGTGCGAGGTTCCGTCAGAGCACGTCCGCATCAATCGCCTAAACTGAACGACTCAAGCCAAGCGAGGGAAATTTTCTTAAAGCGACATCAACGGTAACGTCTGCATAAGCAGGTTTTAAATATAATTACTTGAGTATAATTAAATCTTGACATTCCGCATTGTCCTTATTCCAAATGTCATTCGGCGTCTTAAAAATGTAATAATTCAAAGGTCAAAATGTAAAAGTTTTAAATGAATAAAAATACATTTAATAAAAAAAGCTTTTCTGACTACTATAATATTACAACAATAACAACAAAAAACCTTAACAGTTATTCAAAAGATTTAATTTAATAATTTCATTAGCTTTATGTTTTTTTATTATATCTGTCTCATTTTACAGGTAGGACAAGTACACTGTTTGAAAATGTATTTTTTACATTTAAATAAATGTAATATGTATTTATGTTATCATGAGTTGAGGCACATTAAAGTAATAATAATAATAAATAAAAAAACACATAGGCCTACTCTAATTGGGGCTAAACTTAAAAAAAAAAAAAAAAAAAAAAAAAAAAAATATATATATATATATATATATATATATATATATATATATATATATATATATATATATATATATATATAAATAAAGTAATTCCAAGGTACAAAAATGTACCTTTCACATCTGTATCTCAAAAGTTGTACCTTTATAACTCATTTTGGGACCATAATTGTACCCATAAGGACCTACTGTGTACCTTTAAAGGTACCATTATATTTTTTGTTCCCCTAGGAACAAAATTGTACCTCCACAGTACCTTTTTTTCTGACAGTGTACTGGAGGCTCTAAAACGGATAACCTGTGCCATAATGAGGAGGCTACTAAATTATTAATGATTAATGCTCTCCCCCTAAAAGACATTTTAGGTAAAATCCATTTCCACCTTCCTAACCTTCCTTCAACATTTTCCAGAACATTTTCCCAGTTTCTTTGCATTATTATTTCATCACCCAAAAAAATTCCAAGATATTTAAGACCTCTTTGTGACCAAACCATCTCACCCGATAAGTCCAGTTCTCCTTTATTCCATTTTCCAACCCTATATGCTGAACTTTTAGCCCAATTTACTTTTGCAGATGAAATTTTTGCATAAACATTAACGATATCAACCAGTTTATTAATATCATCCTGTCCACTGGTTAAAACCAATACATCATCTGCATAAGCTGATAGTTTTATAGGTGGAAAAGTACTCTCCTATCTAAAACCATCTAAACCGAGTCCTAATTTTATGTAGCGTAGGTTCTATTGCTATTGAATAAAGCATACCTGACAAGGCACATCCTTGTCTAATCCCCCTTTCTATTTAAAAAGGGCTACTCAAACCACCATTGATTTTCAGTACACTTTCAATATCCTCATAGAGCACTTTAACAAAGGCAGTGAAAGCAGGTGGAAAACCCAAAGTTTCAAAAATATACCATTAAAAACTGATGATCCACCCGATCAAATGCCTTTTCTTGATCTAGGGAAATTAGACCTTTTTTTTCCCAACAGTCAGGATATATTATCCAGTATTGATCTATTAGGTACACAATAAGATTGATCTAAATGTAAAAAATAAAGAAATTGGTCTCCAGTTTTTTATCTCTCTGAGATCACCTTTCTTAGGGAGCAAGGCTAAAAAAGCTCTTCTGCAGCTTAGTGGCTGTTTTCCTTTATCCAAACTATCACTTAAAACTGCAAGTAGATCTTCTCCTAACAAATGCCAAAATGCTTTAGAAAATTCAACAGGCAACCCATCTAAACCTGGTGCTTTACGAGTTTTCATACTCTGCAAAGCATTAAAAACTTCATCTATTGTTAAAGAACATACCAGTTTTGTTTATGAATCCTCATTCACTTTTGGAAGCTGATCTGCCACAAATTCAGCCATTAACTGATCATCGACAAAGCTGCCGGTATACAGCTCTTTATAAAAACTGACAGCCCTTTTACGAATGTCAGAAACCTCAATAAGAATTTTTCCATCTTCTGACCTTAAAGGTGCCATCTGTAATGTTTGGCAAAAAAGTCATACTCCACATTCCATAACAGATGGGGGCAGTATGCCTCAATAAAGTGAATTGGTCTACTCTAGAGTAACAAACGAGAAACGGCATAGTCTCTATGTTCCGCCCCTACTTTCACAACAACACTACAGCCATAGCCGAAGCCTAACTGTGCGTTCACACCGCCGGCGTCTAGAGCGTCAAAAATCGCTCTTGCCGCTCTGCTCACGACGCTGCAGAAAGATTTGTGAGCGCTCAGACGCTCTGACGTAGATCGAATGCTTATTTTGTATTTAAAGCGTCCGCAAAGCAAACAAGCTTGTTGATCTCGTGCAGACTAACCACAAGGAGTTATAACCTCATTAAATATTGTTGTGGATGAAATATTAGGATCCTTTACTTAAAATGAACAATCTCAGACACCTTGGTCCACGTATCACTTTTAATTAATTTTTTTATGTCCCTGTAGGCAAACAGGGACACATCATAGATTAATACAAACGCTAAACAGCAATAATCAACCTGTCCTTTATTCTGCTTGAGAACTAATGTGCCAACTCTCAAGCATTCACCGTGAGACACACGCAATTGACTCTTTTCACATGCTTTGACGCCACACATCAATTTTTTCACGCACAGAAAAACCACGAAGCAAAGAGGACACGGAGACCAACAGACTAGACAGAGCAGGTTAGTTATGATACATAGGGGTGTGCAAAAAATCGAATGCGATTTTCATGCACCTCTCATCAGTAAAGACGCTCCTGTAATTAGAAGTATATCTCCAGCACGTGCGTTCAGATCAGGGTTGCCAGGTTTTCACAACAAACCCTGCCCAGTTGCTTCTTAAAACTGGTCCAAAACTAGCCCAATCGCGTTTCCGGGAGGATCCCCGATAAAAATTGCTTCCCGGGGTTAAAATATAAATTTTTGGGAAGGGTTTCCCTGGTAAAATTTGCATTTTAGGGGTTAAATATCACATTATTGGTATTGGGATTTCTTCAAACCGCGGACATGAAAAACAACCGCAGACTTGGCAACACTGGTTCAGGTGGAGCGGCAGTAACTGCACAGAGCCTTAGTCTACCGACAACTAACACAAAATCGCTTTCAAAATCGACAAAGAATCGCCTGCGATTTTAACATCGATGTTGTGTAGATTGTCAGTGAATTACGGCTCTGTGTAGTAAATGCCAACCAGTGTTGCCAAGTCTGTGGTGGTTGTTTTTCATGTCCGCTGGTCACAGCGACCCCAATACAAATAACGTGATATTTAGCCCCTAAAATGCGAATTTTACCAAGGCAACCCTGCTAAAAAAACTATATTTTAACCCCGGGAAGCAATGTTTTATCTGCTAATTACAGGAGCGTCTTTACTGATGAGATGTACATGAGTAAAGACATGCACAGCCCTATATAATAAAATGGGTAACGTTAAGTTATAGCTAGCTAATTATCAAACGCAGCTACGGTTAGCCATTGCTAACATTAGCACGTTTATCGAACAGCCTTCGATACATTTCTATGTTATAACTTCCCGAAAACAAATACACAAACATATAAAACAAACTTCTAGCGAAATACTAACAGCATCTAATTTGCAAGTTCGGAGTCGAACCTCATTTCTTTCAGGTCCATCCGTTGTCTCCAGCGATTAAAAGCAGTGCCGATGTTTACTCTGGTATTCTTATCAGATTTGATTTGTGATTCCGAGCGCGGTTGTTTCCCTGTAGCGGGTGTTGGTCTCTTGCCAAGGGCTTCAGCTATCCTTCCGCTCTCTTCTCTGAACTGAAAGTAGTGGGCTGTACTTTCCACACGACTGACATCAGGTCCAGGTACGCCCTGCGAGTTATTCGTGTATTGCAGGTTGGCTGGTGGTTATGTCGCCCGCATACCGCCTCCCACGGCCGAAACTGGTATTAAGACACCTGTCGGGCCGGGGCTAGTAATGCTAATGCTAATTAAGGTTGATATCTCTGCAGCACTATAACTTGACATTTTTTTATGACATCATCGCCCTTATTTCTTCTCATTCTTTTGATGCGTGTAGGTCATGTTATGGATATTTTTACCTCAATTTCTGCATATGGCACCTTTAAACACTGAATATTTTTCCTTTGGCCATTTTTCCTTTCCAAACTGAAAAAGAACTTTGATGGGGCATCCATTTCAGAATTCTGAAATCTGGATCTAACCAATGCCCCCTGAGACCTTGTACCTAATAGATGTGCTAATATTGCTTTTTTTCCCTTTAAGAGCCTGCAATTGATTTTGATTTGCAGTGGCTCCATTTAAAGTCTGAAGTTCCACTATATCCATCTCTAGACTTCTTATGGATTGAACCATGTCTCTAGTAAAATTAAAAGTGTACTGATTATAGAGATCAGAAAAAATGAAAAACATTTACAAAAATGGGCATCTTCAAGTAAAGCACTATTAAAATGCCAATAGGCACTCCTAATTTTAATAGAACTAATAAAATTACATGCTACTATCATTGAGTGATCAGAGAAATCAACAGGACAAATAAAACAAGACTTAAAACATTGTTTCTGATATTTAAAACAATAAAACATATCCAGTCTTGCTAAAGAGATAGAATTTTCTTTCACATGAGCCCATGTATATTGCCTTTCGTTACAATGAAAATTTCTCCACACATCACAAAGTTGCAAAGTTTTAATCATATTCAATAATTTATTTTTTGAAGCCATATGAGGTTCAGTGTGATTCCTATCTAAATCATTGCTTGTACAATTAAAATCTCCACCCAGTATTAGAAAACTTTGCATATTACATTGTTTCAGACTACCACATAAAGTTTCCAGAAACAACATTCTTTCCATTGACTTCACAGGAGCATAAACATTTATCAATTCTAAAGTATCATTATCAAACTTTGCTCTTATCTTAATTAAACGGCCTTGTATTACTTCAATAACATCAGAAGATATTGGTAGGCAGGTCTTTGAGAACAAAACAGCCACCCCAGCACTAAGAGCAGTCTTATGACTCAAAACAGTCTTTCCTTCCCACTCCTTCATCCATTCAACTTCATTTCCCTTTGTGCTGTGTTTCTCTTGCAAAAACATAACATCTATGTTTTAAAATTTCATTAACTCATAAACTTGTGCTCTTATATTTACATCCCTCGCTCCATTTACGTTCAGGGAAGATATTTTAAAATGACTCATTATGAGGGATGAAAACAGCACAAAAAAACAAATCCACATTACTCCATTATTGTTGTGACATATCATTATGCATTGTCTGAGGACGCACCTTTTGTACAATCTTTTTTAAACGATACACCTCAGGGTTCGACAAACATACTTCACCTTTCTGCTTCATAAGCATTTTTGCTGAGTCAATGAATAACGAAAGATCAGGAAGAAAATCTACACTGTAAAAAATGATTTGTTGACACAACTTGACTTGGTCAAGTCATCTTATTACATTGACTCAGTTAAGTTTAGCCAACATTAGGAGTTAAGTTCACTCAACTTATATGTATTTGTTGAAATAACTTGCAGTAAATTGGGCCATCGTACTGTATCAATTAATAAGCATTTAGATTTTTTTGTTAAGTCAACTTAAAAACTTATTGTTTGAACTTAATTTTTCATGTTTTCACAACCATTAACCAAGTTTAATTGACATAAAATAGTAATTTTTCATCAACATCACAACTTAACATTTTGAGTTTACTAGACTTCATTGCTTGCTTTGACAAGAAGTTCTAGATATCTACATGGAACCAGATTTTTAAATGAAATCAAGACAGCTGCAAAATTGAAACTCTCAGCATTTATTTTTTAAACAGATGCACTGCACCCAAAAACTATTAGCTTGAAAGATATGATCACGTGCAAACTTCTCTATGCACAGACCCATTTTAGAGCCAAAATAGTACAAATAACTCTCCTTGTCATTATCAGATATTTACCTTACAGGAAGTGTACATGAAGAATTCACAATAAAAGCTGTTGAAAAAATTCACATTAAACTGTCTAAAAATAGTGTCTGCCATTGTAATTCGTAGAAACATGACAAGGAAAGAGAAGCAGGACAAGGTAAGAAGAAAACAGTCTGTTTGAAAAACAATTCATGAATACCAATGTTACACATAAAACAATGAAATCTAAAATAACAATGGTCTTAATATTTAAAACAGTGTAGCAGTTTAAGTGCTAATAGTAGCAAGAAGGAGAAAATAGTTTCTTATCTCAGCAACTTGCTCTTCAAAGAGTGAACTCTTGCGGTGCATGAGTCTGATCCAACTCCAATGAACAGGCGCTGTATCACTTCAAAAGTGAATTTTAATTCCTTTGGGGTAGTCAAGGTTTAATGCATACACCAGGCCCATCAGGTTCAGAAAAGCATTAGGTATGTCACTCAGGTGACGCATCACCACTTCTTCCTCAATCACCAGGGCAACGTCATTGTAGAATTCTGGGAGAGGCTCCATCACATTTTCCACAACCACTAGGATTCCGATCACCACACCCTTGATCACATCCTCTTCACGGTCACTGGGCTTTGTAGAATGAAAACAAAATTAAGGTACTATTACTTAAAACCAATTTCACAAACAATTTAAAGTCCCCACACCCCTGCAAATTAAGAGATCTAAATTTTCCCTTGTTTAGCCTTAAAGGTTTCAGCTTACCTCACATATCTTCATGAATTTAGGAGTCTCTCGCATAAACCACGGCAAGCCAAGCAATGCTGCAGTCCTCATTTTTTGGTTGGTTGTCTGTAAAATATAGAATGGTTAAAGTACCTGCTTTATTGGTTCAATACTTTGTTTTTCTTTTCATTTAACCTTTCACCCCCTCCCTGTCTTGAAAAATAAACACATTAATTTCAAATATGTACACTTGTATACTTTTGTTGTAAATAAATCACTAGTGATGTGGAACAACAACTGTTGTTTGTTACCTTTTTGTTCAGCACCAAAATAAGATTTAATAGTGGATATGACCAGCTCATGTCACTTAACCAGGAGTGTCTAAGGCTGCTTTCACATTGGGATCGTTTGTTGTGGTCTTATGGACTCCGAGCGCGATTGGATTCTATCAAACCCTGGTGCGTTATTACGTCATCACAAACGTGCATGACGCATGATAGAAAACAGAACGTGGGTCTATATATATATATATATTATTAATTCAGTGCTATTATGCGCAGCTGAGTGAACAACACAGGTTTACTGTGTGTGTGATGCATAAGGTGGTTTTCCGCTGCTTGCAAACAAACTCTTTTGAGGAGACAGTGGATTTCCAAATTTGTTGTCCTGATTCCACACGCTATGCACGAACACACTGAAGGCTAACTCTCGCTCGTATCCAAGGTAAATCATCAACACTATCATCCCTTACATGTATTATATGTAACTAAATACATCATAATAAGCTTTGAACACATGCACAGGTCACATTACTTCCTGAACAAGTGCGCACCCGAGTCCGTGTTGCTTTCCTCCAGGTAGTCTTGGCTTCGGTACCCCAGTGCACACCCGAGTCCACATGACAAAATCATAATGTGAACTACCTGGAGGAAGTGGTCTTTGTTTGGTTGCACTCGAACCGTCCCGTGGTTCGGGTGAATGTGAAAGCAACACGGACTCGGGTGCGCACTTGTTCAGGAAGTAATGTGACCTGTGCATGTGTTCAAAGCTTATTATGATGTATTTAGTTACATATAATACATGTAAGGGATGATAGTGTTGATGATTTACCTTGGATACGAGCGAGAGTTAGCCTTCAGTGTGTTCGTGCATAGCGTGTGGAATCAGGACAACAAATTTGGAAATCCACTGTCTCCTCAAAAGAGTTTGTTTGCAAGCAGCGGAAAACCACCTTATGCATCACACACACAGTAAACCTGTGTTGTTCACTCAGCTGCGCATAATAGCACTGAATTAATAATATATATATATATATATATATATATATATATATATATATATCTAGACCCACGTTCTGTTTTCTATAATGCATCATGCACGTTTGTGATGACGTAATAACGCACCAGGGTTTGATCGAATCCAGTTGAGTGTGAAACCAGAGCAAAGTTTTAAAAGTTTGTGTAAGGAACTGATCATATCATTTTTGCTGTTACTACAGCATACTACAACAAAATCAAACCTCATTAGTTCTTCTGTCATGCCATTTGATCAAAAGACTGGCAAGAACCAATGAGGCTTGATATTTATGTAGTAGCTAATACAATAAAACATCATTGTAAACAAAGACTGACATTTTTATGTTTTCATCATACAAAGACATTGTATGAAGGCTGGTCAGGAGTTCTCATCTCTCTTATCATTCTGGTGCCTGTTGGTGTCGCTGTTGGACAGTGTTTTCTCTACTTCCTGTTGGCCTTCTGTAGCTAATCATAGCTCCATGTAGCTGTTTTTATTTTATATTTTTTCTCTATAATCTTTCTTACTATCACTGTCTGTTTGTTTGTTTTTTTAATTGTAAAATATAACTTAATTCACACCATATTTCTGATATTACCAATCAATCTTATCAGATTAACTTTGATCGTTCACTCTTCCGTGACTGCAGCACACCTGCAAAGCGTTAGCACTCGTTAGCTTGTCATTAGCATTTTCTTTTCTCCTCTCCTCTCCTCTCTCACGCTGCAGTTTTCCACAAGTTCATCAAACAACCGCAGTAAGAGACTGGAGGCGTGGAGTGGGTTGACGTAGAGCAGAGGCAGGTGGCGCCAGAGCGGAGGTGTGACGGTCTGAGAGATGGCAGAGGGAAGTGATGTGTCAGGAAGTGAAATCGGAATGGAAGTAGGTGCCAGTGGCGGGGAAAATGAAAAAGATGGTATATGGCATACTCAGAAAGGTAGGCGAAAACGAAAAAAGACTAGAAAGTTAACTGAATCTTCCCAGTCTGATAAGGATGAGGTACACAGTGCGGGATTAGTAGAAGTAGCAACGGAGTTTAAAGTAGTTGTGAAATTGATTAAAGAGGGCGAGTCGTTTAGTAAATGGAATCCGGTTAAGCTTACAAAAGAGATAAACACTCTGGTTGGAAAAGTGAAATGTGCGAAAATCTTGCGGGATGGGTCTTTGTTAATCATCTGTAATGATGTCAAACACAAAGAGAGAGCAATTAGTATGAGTAAAGTTTTAGGTGAAAATGTGAGTGGAAAATTGCTGGACAGTGGAAAGTATTTACGTGGTGTCATTACAGGCATTCCACCTGAGGTCCCAGTCGAAGAAATTAAAACCAATGTATCTGGAGGAAAGGTTGTAGAAGTTAGACGACTAAAAATGAACAGAAATGGGGAAAGGAGTGATAGTTTTTCAGTCATGTTGAAATTTGAAGAGAGGGTTCTACCAGATAAAGTCTATGTTGGATACATGAGTTATGGTGTTCGGCCGTTTATTCCTCCACCACTTCGATGTTTTAAATGTCAAAAGTTTGGACACGTAGCAGCAGTATGTAAGGGGAAGCAGAGATGTGGGAGATGTGCTGGGGATCATGAATATGGGAAATGTGAGGAAGGAGCTGCCTTGAAATGTTGTAACTGTGGAGGTGAACATAGCTCAGCTTACAGGGGATGTACAGTTAGCAAAAGAGCTGAAGAGGTACAGAAGGTTAAAATCCAAACTGGGGTCTCATTTGCGGAAGCGGCTAGGAAAATACCTGCTCAATCAACTGTACAGGTGAATAAAACAGCGGCTGTATAGGCATGCAGTTCTGCTTGTCAGGGATGCAGTAAGATCAAAGAAGATACTCTACTCATGAGAAAAGATGATTTTGTTTTGTTCATGGTAGAGATTATTAATTGTACTGCTCAAGTCGAAAGGAAGACGGAAAAAATTAAAATAATTGTAAAAGCAGCGCAGAAGTACCTCGGTTTTAAAAATACTAGCTGGGAATTAGTGGAAGAGAGATTAAATGAGTCAATTTTCATGTCAACCTCAAACATGGAGTGGTGTACCGTCTGTCTCATGATAATTATTCTCCAGTGGAATGCGAGAAGTCTCATCAGCAATGGTCTAGAGTTTAAGAAGTACATCTCTGATTTGGGAGATAGGCCCCATATAATATGTATTCAGGAGACATGGCTCAAACCTCAGTTAGATTTTATTATTCAAGGTTACACAGCAATAAGAAATGATAGGAAGGATAGACAAGGTGGGGGAGTAGCAACATTTGTTCAAGATGGTTTGAGGTACAAAGTTGAAAATATGGGACAGGAGTATGAATCAGTAGTTGTTAAAATCTGGATGGGTAATGATCAAGTTTCAGTGGTTAATTTTTATAATCCTAATAAGAGGTTGAGTATTGAGGACCTAGGTGCTGTAAGTGGACAGATTCAAGGAAAGATAGTATGGTGCGGTGATTTTAATTCTTATAATGTATTATGGGGAAGCCTGAATACAGATGCAAATGGTGTGATTATTGAGGAGTTCCTTGAATTGAATTCGCTTGTTTGTGTTAATGATGGTAGAGGTACAAGATATGATTGCTGTAGAAACACAGAGAGTTATTTGGATTTAACATTTATATCGAGTGGAATGGCAGGTATTACATCATGGGAGGTGTTAAGTGACTTACCTATGGGTAGTGATCACTTCCCCATAATTATAACAGTTGGAATTGATGTAATTAAAGAAGATGAAGTGCGGGTACCGAGATGGAGGTTAGATAAAGCCAACTGGGAATTATTTCAAGTTTTAGCTGAGAGCAAGTGTGATGAATTATATGAAAGATGTTTGAATGATGTGGAGTTACTTAACTCTGAATTTGTGTCTAATATTCTTCAGGTGGCTGAGATCTCAATTCCAAAGACTGGTGGAAGAGGAATTAAAAAGTCTGTACCATGGTGGAATGAGCAGTGTAGCGCTGCAATAAAAGAGAGAAGTAAGACATTTGAGCAGATAAGGAAGAATCATACACTTAAGGCTTTAGTCCAGTATAAAAGAGCGCAGGCTATTGTTAGAAAGACTGTTAGAGCTGCAAAAAAGGCTTTCTGGAGGGAATATTGTAATACAATTGGGAGAGAAACTAAGTTGTCAGATGTATGGGGAGTTATTAGGAAAATGAATGGTGTTAAAAGGAATTATTCTATGCCTGTTTTGCTTTGTAATGGACAGACTGCTGTTAGTAATAAAGAAAAAGCAGAGTTGTTGGTGGAGACTTTAGTTAAAGTACACAGTTCTGAGAAATTGTCAGACACTGCTAAGTGCTGTAGAGAAGAGGCTTTAGCTGAAAATCCAGGAGTTATTGTTAGGAAAAGAATTACAAGTCGGGATCTTGATATGCCTTTTTCAATTTTTGAATTGAAGAAGGCTGTCTCTAATGTGAAGCAATCTACACCTGGCAAGGATGGTATTTGCTACTCTATGCTTGGACATTTAAGTGACAGGTCTCTTAATGTTGTCCTGAAGCTTTTCAATCTGGTTTGGGAAACAGGAAGGATTCCTGGTGTGTGGAAACAGGCAGTCATAGTGCCAGTGCTGAAGCCTGGTAAGAATGCAAATGACCCTTCTAATTACAGGCCCATTGCGCTTACCTCGCAGTTAGGGAAAACAATGGAGAGAATAGTAACAGATAGGCTGACATATTATATGGAAAGTAATAACTTGTTCTGCCCTTTTCAAAGTGGTTTTCGTAAGGGAAGAAATACGATGGACGCAATTCTATGTCTGGAGTCAGAAGTGAGAAAAGCCCAGACAAACAAAGAAATAGTGGTTGCTGTCCTGTTTGATATAGAGAAAGCTTACGATATGTTGTGGAAGGAGGGATTGTTGATGAAGTTTGAGAAACTTGGTATTGGAGGTAAGCTTTATAATTGGGTACTGGATTTTTTATTTGGAAGGAAAATTGAGGTTAGAGTTGGCACGGCCTATTCTAGTACATATGCTGTAGAGAATGGTACACCGCAAGGGAGCGTCTGCAGTCCAGTACTTTTTAACATAATGATAAATGACATTTTCGATCGAATTGACAGAAGTATAGGCAGGTCTTTATATGCAGATGACGGAGCCCTTTGGATGCGGGGACGTAATCTGAAGTACATGGAAAAGAAGATGCAGGATGCAATCGTGGTGGTGGAGGAGTGGGCAAATAAGTGGGGCTTTAGAATGTCTGTTACTAAAACCCAAGTTATTTGTTTTTCAAGACGACATAAAGACATTACATTAAAACTTTATGAGCAAAAGTTAGAACAAGTGAGTGTTGTGAAGTTTTTGGGAGTTATATTTGACGAGAAACTTACATGGAAACAGCATATAGAGTATGTTCAAATTAAGTGTAAAAAAGTCAATAATTTGTTGAGGTGTTTGTCTGGTCATAACTGGGGAGCTGCAAAAGGGGCATTGTTGAGGATTTACCAGACTCTCATGAGGTCTTCCCTAGATTATGGCTGTTTATCATACATGGGAGCAGCTGAAAGTCATTTGATTAGGTTGGACAGAGAACAGTCACAAGGGTTGCGTATTTGTTGTGGAGCTTTTAGATCATCTCCTATTGCTGCTTTGCAGGTTGAGACTGGAGAACTTCCAATGCGGTTAAGGAGAGTTAAGCTAATGTATGCGTACTGGGTCAATCTCCAGGGTCATAGCTGTGTTCACCCAGCAAAAGCTGTGTTGAATGATTGTTGGGAACATCAGAAGTCTAACTACTATAGTTTTGGGTGGATTGTAGATAAAAAAGCCCAGAATGTAGGCCTGACGCAATTTAAGTTCAGTTCGACAGTACCATGTTCATCAATACCTCCATGGCTGTTTATTATGCCAGTAGTGCACTTGCAGCTACAACTGGCATTGAAAAAGGAAAGTAGCGGTAACCCAGAATGGCTTGTTGTTCAAAATTACTTTGAGCAGTTTAAAGAACACCTAGTACTGTATACTGATGGGTCTAAAGATCCCAACAATGGCAGAACAGGAGCGGCAGTGAATATTCCACAATATAACATCAAAATTAAAAGAAGAACTTCTGATTATCTTGCCGTGTATACTGTCGAACTCACTGCCATTGCTTTAGCTCTTAATTGGTTGGTTATGAATTATACTGGGGGCATAAACAGAGCTGTAGTTGCCTCAGACAGTCAAGCTGCATTATTGAGCATAAAAACAGGAAAGTCATGCAGACTAGATCTAATATACAAAGTTTACCATATATTGTTCCAGCTGCATAGTAAAGGTGTTTATGTTCAGTTTGTTTGGGTCCCTGCCCATGTAGGTATTGATGGAAATGAAGAGGTGGATATTCTAGCTAAACAGGCCTTGAAATTGGATGAGGTTAACATCAATGTCCCTCTATGCAAAGATGAAGGGAAATCTATTATTCAGGAAAAAGTGATTGGGATGTGGCAAGAGCAGTGGGATAATAATGACACTGGCAGACATCTTTACTGTGTGCAAAGAAATGTGGGAGGGGGAAGATCTAGGGATGGAAGTAGGAGAGAAGAGGCAGTGATGACACGTTTAAGAATTGGCCATTCAGGTCTCAATAGATCTTTACTCCGTATAGGGAAACATCAGACAGGAGGTTGTGATTATTGCGGTCAGCCAGAAACAGTTGAACATGTCCTAATAGAGTGTAATAATTATATGGAAGAGCGTAGTTGTTTAACATCAGTCCTATATAAAGAAGGGAAAGCGCTTACTTTAGTTAATTTATTAGGAGATGTATCTAAAACTGTTAAAAATCAAGTTATGAGGTTTCTCAAAAATACGGGGTTGTTCTACCGTATTTAATATGTACATATTTATATAAGTATGCGCATAGGTGAATAATTCCCTCTGACTATTCTCGACGACCACACTCCTGTCTGGTAGATGGCGGTAAATGCACCTTAAGTTGGTTTGCCAACCGCCAGTTAAACTCTAAAAGAAGAAGAAGAACCGCAGTAAGAATATTTCATCAAGCACGGTGAGTAATGGCTTCTCCTACAATTGTTATTTGCACCTCTTGCCACATGTACAGTTTATCTATCTCTGTCGCTGATGAGGGATTCACATGTGATAAATGCAGGGAAACAGTTAGGCTGACAGAGAAGATTTCAGAATTAGAGACACGCATCCAAACTTTAATTGAAGACAGTAAGAATGTTAGGGCTCTAGAAACGGCTTTGGATGCGTCTAGCTCAGGGATTCCTGTACATTGTCCGGTTCCAGCAGAGCCCCTGCAGCAGGGCAACTGGGTGACGGTGAGGCAGCGTAGTCGTGGGTCAAAACACCGCTCTTCTGTTCCGATCAAAACATTAAACAGGTTCTCCCCACTCAGTGATGCACCCACTGAGAAACCTGATGAAAGTGCTCTAGTTATTGCCGATTCTATTGTACGGAACGTGAATATAGAGACACCAGCCACCATAGTCAAATGTTTACCGGGAGCCAGAGCGCCTGACATCTTGGCAAATTTAAAAGTGCTGGCTAATGCTAAACGTAAATACAGTAAGATTGTTATTCATGCCGGCGCTAATGATGTTCGACTTCGCCAGTCGGAGATCACTAAAAATAACTTTAAAGAGGTGTGTGAACTTGCAAGCACGATGTCAGACACTGTAATATGCTCTGGTCCCCTCCCTGCTTACCGTGGTGACGAGATGCATAGCAGATTGTCATCACTCAATGGCTGGATGTCTAAGTGGTGCCCACAGAATAACATAGGTTATATAGACAATTGGACGAGCTTTTGGGGCAGACCTGACCTGTTTAAAAGAGATGGTCTTCATCCCTCCTGGGGTGGCGCCACTCTTCTGTCTAGAAATATGGCAAATAGTCTTAGTGTTTATACTTGACTAACTGGGGCCCAGGTCAGGAAGCAGACAGACTGGCTAAACCGACCGTCTGCTAGCTGCCTCCTGTCACAGAGGTCAGTTAATTCTCAGCACATAGAGACTCTTTCACCTAGATATCACACTATAGAGACTGTGTCTGTTCCACGAACTAGAAAATACAAAAAACGTCCAAACCAAGTTAAGGTTAACAATTTAATTGAGGTTCAACAAATAAAAAACAAATGCAATATGGATAAACAAATGATAAAGATTGGCTTATTGAATATCAGATCCATTTCTACGAAAACACTTTTTGTAAATAATATGATAACTGATCATAATATAGATGTGCTCTGCTTGACAGAAACCTGGCTAAAACCTGATGATTACATTATTTTAAATGAGTCCACCCTCCAAGATTATTGTTATAAACACGAGCCGCGTCTAAAAGGCAAAGGGGGAGGAGTTGCTTCAATTTATAACAACGTTTTCAGGATTTCTCAGAGGGCAGGCTTCAAGTATAACTCGTTTGAAGTAATGGTGCTTCATATAACATTATCCAGAGAAACCAATGTTAATGATAAATCCCCTGTTATGTTTGTACTGGCTACTGTATACAGGCCACCAGGGCACCATACAGACTTTATTAAAGAGTTTGGTGATTTTACTTCCGAGTTAGTTCTGGCTGCAGATAAAGTCTTAATAGTTGGTGATTTTAATATCCATGTCGATAATGAAAAAGATGCATTGGGATCAGCATTTATAGACATTCTGAACTCTATTGGGGTTAGACAACACGTTTCAGGACCTACTCATTGTCGAAATCATACTCTAGATTTAATACTGTCACATGGAATTGATGTTGATAGTGTTGAAATTATTCAGCCAAGTGATGATATCTCAGATCATTATTTAGTTCTGTGTAAACTTCATATAGCCAAAATTGTAAATTCTACTTCTTGTTACAAGTATCGAAGAACCATCACTTCTACCACAAAAGACTGCTTTTTAAGTTATCTTCCTGATGTATCCGAATTCCTTAGCATATCCAAAACCTCAGAACAACTTGATGATGTAACAGAAACTATGGACTCTCTCTTTTCTAGCACTTTAAATACAGTTGCTCCTTTACGCTTAAGGAAGGTTAAGGAAAACAGTTTGACACCATGGTATAATGAGCATACTCGCACCCTAAAGAGAGCAGCCCGAAAAATGGAGCGCAGCTGGAGGAAAACAAAACTAGAGGTATTTCGTATTGCTTGGCGGGAAAGTAGCATATCCTACAGAAAAGCATTAAAAACTGCTAGATCTGATTACTTTTCTTCTCTTTTAGAAGAAAACAAACATAACCCCAGGTATTTATTCAATACAGTGGCTAAATTAACGAAAAATAAAGCCTCAACAAGTGTTGACATTTCCCAACACCACAGCAGTAATGACTTTATGAACTACTTTACTTCTAAAATCGATACTATTAGAGATAAAATTGCAACCATTCAGCCGTCAGCTACAGTTTCGCATCAGACAGTGCACTATAGACCCCCTGAGGAACAGTTCCACTCATTCTCTACTATAGGAGAGGAAGAATTGTATAAACTTGTTAAATCATCTAAACTTACAACATGTATGTTAGACCCTATACCATCTAAGCTCTTAAAAGAGGTGCTTCCAGAAGTCATAGGTCCTCTTCTGACTATTATTAATTCCTCATTGTCATTAGGATATGTCCCCAAAACCTTCAAACTGGCTGTTATTAAGCCTCTCATAAAAAAGCCACAACTTGACCCCAGAGAACTAGTTAATTATAGACCAATCTCGAATCTCCCTTTTCTGTCCAAGATACTAGAAAAGGTGGTATCCTCACAATTATATTCCTTCTTAGAGAAAAATGGTATATGTGAGGATTTCCAGTCAGGATTTAGACCGTATCATAGTACTGAAACTGCTCTCCTTAGAGTTACAAATGATCTGCTCTTATCATCTGATCGTGGTTGTATCTCTCTATTAGTTTTATTGGATCTTAGTGCTGCGTTTGACACAATTGACCACAACATTCTTTTGCATAGACTTGAACACTTTGTTGGCATCAGTGGAAGTGCATTAGCATGGTTTAAATCGTACTTATATGGCCGCCATCAGTTCGTAGCAGTGAATGAAGATGTATCATATCGATCACAAGTGCAGTATGGAGTACCTCAAGGCTCAGTTCTAGGGCCGCTACTCTTCACGCTTTATATGTTACCCTTGGGAGATATCATCAGGAAACATGGTGTTAGCTTTCACTGTTATGCTGATGATACGCAGCTCTATATTTCCTCGCAGCCCGGTGAAACACACCAATTTGAAAAACTAATGGAATGCATAGTCGATATAAAAAATTGGATGACGAGTAATTTCTTACTGCTAAATTCAGAAAAAACAGAGGTGTTAATCATAGGGCCTAAAAACTCTACTTGTAATAACCTAGAACACTGTCTAAGACTTGATGGTTGCTCTGTCAATTCTTCGTCATCAGTTAGGAACCTAGGTGTGCTACTTGATCGCAGTCTTTCCTTAGAAAGCCAAGTTTCTAGCATTTGTAAAACTGCTTTTTTCCATCTCAAAAATATATCTAAATTACGGCCTATGCTCTCAATGTCAAATGCAGAAATGTTAATCCATGCATTTATGACCTCAAGGTTAGATTATTGTAATGCTTTATTGGGTGGTTGTTCTGCACGCTTGGTAAACAAACTACAGCTAGTCCAAAATGCAGCAGCAAGAGTTCTTACTAGAACCAGGAAGTATGACCATATTAGCCCGGTCCTGTCCACACTGCACTGGCTCCCTATCAAACATCGTATAGATTTTAAAATATTGCTTATTACTTATAAAGCCCTGAATGGTTTAGCACCTCAGTATTTGAATGAGCTCCTTTTACATTATACTCCTCTACGTCCGCTACGTTCTCAAAACTCAGGCAATTTGATAATACCTAGAATATCAAAATCAACTGCGGGCGGCAGATCCTTTTCCTATTTGGCACCTAAACTCTGGAATAACCTACCTAACATTGTTCGGGAGGCAGACACACTCTTGCAGTTTAAATCTAGATTAAAGACCCATCTCTTTAACCTGGCATACACATAACATACTAATATGCTTTTAATATCCAAATCCGTTAAAGGATTTTTAGGCTGCATTAATTAGGTAAACTGGAACCGGAACACTTCACATAACACCGTACTTTCTACATCATTAGAAGAATGGCATCTACGCTAATATTTGTCTGTTTCTCTCTTGTTCCGAGGTCACCGTGGCCACCAGATCCAGTCTGTGTCCAGATCAGAGGGTCACTGCAGTCACCCGGATCCAGTACGTATCCAGACCAGATGGTGGATCAGCACCTAGAAAGGACCTCTACTGCCCTGAAAGACAGCGGAGACCAGGACAACTAGAGCCCAGATACAGATCCCCTGTAAAGACCTTGTCTCAGAGGAGCACCAGGACAAGACCACAGGAAACAGATGATTCTTCTGCACAATCTGACTTTGCTGCTGCCTGGAATTGAACTACTGGTTTCGTCTGGTCAGAGGAGAACTGGCCCCCAACTGAGCCTGGTTTCTCCCAAGGTTTTTTTCTCCATTCTGTCACCGATGGAGTTTCGGTTCCTTGCCGCTGTCGCCTCTGGCTTGCTTAGTTGGGGTCACTTCATCTACAGCGATATCATTGACTTGATTGCAATTTAAAACAGACACTATTTCAACTGAACAGAGATTATGTTATTACATAACTGAATTCAATGATGAACTGCCTTTAACTATCATTTTGCATTATTGAGACACTGTTTTCCAAATGAATGTTGTTCAGTGCTTTGGCGCAATGTATTTTGTTTAAAGCACTATATAAATAAAGGTGATTGATTGATTGATATGATTTCAGAAGACTTTGAATATGACATGGAAATGTAATGTTACTTTTTCGATGCTTACTCTGAAGTCATTGTATGAAAAGATGTCAATATCAATAGGTTTATGATGCGAGTAGTGAGTAAGTGAGTAAATGATCACAGAATTGTCATTTTGTGGAGAAAAAGACTGCTTTAAAATAAATTGACTCGCATTCTTATCAAGGCTCTCCAGTACTGAAGTCATTTCTGGAATGTCCTCATAACACTTTGATCGGAATAACTGTATCAGCTTTGAGAGATGACCATCTAGGCCTTCCAAAAAGGACTTGCTCAGATCCTTTGACACAAGCCTGGTGAATTCTTTGCTGATCTATAAAAACATAAATACATTTACAAATTGAACAAAGATCTCAGGGACAGTCTTAAAACATTAACAAGTAAAAAAAAAAAAAAATCACTCAACATAATCTTAGGATATTAAGTTTGCCCATATCTTTCTAACAGCACAACATTCACAGCCCAAGATTTTCTGATTAATTCAAAGCACACAGAAACAAATAAACACAATTTACCTGTCTCTCAGTGAAAATTGCTGGCCATCGGATTTTCATTTGTGACACTGGTGGATCCTCATCAACGACTTCTTGTCTTCTCAAAGAATACGTGCTGCTCATAGCAGCATCAACAAATGTAATGTCTGGAGTCCTCTTCATCATCTCCACAGCCATTTGCTCTCTTTCCTTTTCTAGACTTTACTGGGCATTAAACGAAGTAAATCAAGCATTTTTATTCGTATGGGTAAACACAAATATGGACTGGCGGCGGAGCTTCAGATATTAACGTTACTTGTCATTCTGTGTTTCTAACGATAATGAGATCCGATCGAGAACACGCTAAAAAGTAATTTATATGTAAGGCAAGTTTAGTTTATTTTTTTTTTTTTATATAGCACATTTTTTTTAAATCTATTTACCAACATGAACTTATACTAGTCAAAGACGACTTCTCTTTCTGCTCACGTCCCGACAGCAGCTCGGTGTCTAACACACTGTATATCTAGCAAAAATGTGCATGCCAGTGAGTGTAGCTCCTGATTAACGTTACCAATCAAGTTGTCTTAGTTTGTCAAATGTGATAGCATGAAATCAATACGCGGTCGGTGAGCGCAAACGAAAAACAAACCTAATTTTTATATGAAAGAAAGAACAAATCAGGGTATACTTACTATAAAAATCCATCTGTAGTCATTCAAATATGAGCTCCTTCGTCTTTTTCCTCGCATCAGCAACTAGTGTCGTGATCTCGTCTTCTCGTGTAGAAAATGCAGATGGCGCGTCTGGCTCAAATTCGTTAAAATAGTACGTCATCATGACGTACAGTTTCTGGCACATGCGCAGAAAATTGAAAATTGAAAGAACCTATGTTTTGTTGTTATACGAACACGTTATTTTAAGTTTTCCATTTCCCTTCAAGTTGAGGTTGTTAAAACTCATCCTACTGTGTAGTGAGACACTGCAAGTTGACAGGACATCAATCAATCAATCACCTTTATTTATATAGTGCTTTAAACAAAATACATTGCGCCAAAGCACTGAACAACATTCATTTGGAAAACAGTGTCTCAATAATGCAAAATGATAGTTAAAGGCAGTTCATCATTGAATTCATTGATGTCATCTCTGTTCAGTTGAAATAGTGTCTGTTTTAATTTGCAATCAAGTCAACGATATCGCTGTAGATGAAGTGACCCCAACTAAGCAAGCCAGAGGCGACAGCGGCAAGGAACCGAAACTCCATCGGTGACAGAATGGAGAAAAAAACCTTGGGAGAAACCAGGCTCAGTTGGGGGGCCAGTTCTCCTCTGACCAGACGAAACCAGTAGTTCAATTCCAGGCTGCAGCAAAGTCAGATTGTGCAGAAGAATCATCTGTTTCCTGTGGTCTTGTCCTGGTGCTCCTCTGAGACAAGGTCTTTACAGGGGATCTGTATCTGGGGCTCTAGTTGTCCTGGTCTCCGCTGTCTTTCAGGGCAGTAGAGGTCCTTTCTAGGTGCTGATCCACCATCTGGTCTGGATACGTACTGGATCCGGGTGACTGCAGTGACCCTCTGATCTGGACACAGACTGGATCTGGTGGCCACGGTGACCTCGGAACAAGAGAGAAACAGACAAATATTAGCGTAGATGCCATTCTTCTAATGATGTAGCAAGTACATAGGGTGTTATGTGAAGTGTTCCGGTTCCAGTTTACCTAATTAATGCAGCCTAAAAATCCTTTAACGGATTTGGATATTAAAAGCATATTAGTATGTTATGTGTATGCCAGGTTAAAGAGATGGGTCTTTAATCTAGATTTAAACTGCAAGAGTGTGTCTGCCTCCCGAACAATGTTAGGTAGGTTATTCCAGAGTTTAGGCGCCAAATAGGAAAAGGATCTGCCGCCCGCAGTTGATTTTGATATTCTAGGTATTATCAAATTGCCTGAGTTTTGAGAACGTAGCGGACGTAGAGGAGTATAATGTAAAAGGAGCTCATTCAAATACTGAGGTGCTAAACCATTCAGGGCTTTATAAGTAATAAGCAATATTTTAAAATCTATACGATGTTTGATAGGGAGCCAGTGCAGTGTGGACAGGACCGGGCTAATATGGTCATACTTCCTGGTTCTAGTAAGAACTCTTGCTGCTGCATTTTGGACTAGCTGTAGTTTGTTTACCAAGCGTGCAGAACAACCACCCAATAAAGCATTACAGTAGTCTAACCTTGAAGTCATAAATGCATGGATTAACATTTCTGCATTTGACATTGAGAGCATAGGCCGTAATTTAGATATATTTTTGAGATGGAAAAATGCAGTTTTACAAATGCTAGAAACGTGGCTTTCTAAGGAAAGATTGCGATCAAGTAGCACACCTAGGTTCCTAACTGATGACGAAGAATTGACAGAGCAACCATCAAGTCTTAGACAGTGTTCTAGGTTATTACAAGTAGAGTTTTTAGGCCCTATGATTAACACCTCTGTTTTTTCTGAATTTAGCAGTAAGAAATTACTCGTCATCCAATTTTTTATATCGACTATGCATTCCATTAGTTTTTCAAATTGGTGTGTTTCACCGGGCTGCGAGGAAATATAGAGCTGCGTATCATCAGCATAACAGTGAAAGCTAACACCATGTTTCCTGATGATATCTCCCAAGGGTAACATATAAAGCGTGAAGAGTAGCGGCCCTAGAACTGAGCCTTGAGGTACTCCATACTGCACTTGTGATCGATATGATACATCTTCATTCACTGCTACGAACTGATGGCGGTCATATAAGTACGATTTAAACCATGCTAATGCACTTCCACTGATGCCAACAAAGTGTTCAAGTCTATGCAAAAGAATGTTGTGGTCAATTGTGTCAAACGCAGCACTAAGATCCAATAAAACTAATAGAGAGATACACCCACGATCAGATGATAAGAGCAGATCATTTGTAACTCTAAGGAGAGCAGTTTCAGTACGATGATACGGTCTAAATCCTGACTGGAAATCCTCACATATACCATTTTTCTCTAAGAAGGAATATAATTGTGAGGATACCACCTTTTCTAGTATCTTGGACAGAAAAGGGAGATTCGAGATTGGTCTATAATTAACTAGTTCTCTGGGGTCAAGTTGTGGCTTTTTTATGAGAGGCTTAATAACAGCCAGTTTGAAGGTTTTGGGGACATGTCCTAATAACAATGAGGAATTAATAATAGTCAGAAGAGGACCTATGACTTCTGGAAGCACCTCTTTTAAGGGCTTAGATGGTATAGGGTCTAACATACATGTTGTAAGTTTAGATGATTTAACAAGTTTATACAATTCTTCCTCTCCTATAGTAGAGAATGAGTGGAACTGTTCCTCAGGGGTCTATAGTGCACTGTCTGATGCGAAACTGTAGCTGACGGCTGAATGGTTGCAATTTTATCTCTAATAGTATCGATTTTAGAAGTAAAGTAGTTCATAAAGTCATTACTGCTGTGGTGTTGGGAAATGTCAACACTTGTTGAGGCTTTATTTTTCGTTAATTTAGCCACTGTATTGAATAAATACCTGGGGTTATGTTTGTTTTCTTCTAAAAGAGAAGAAAAGTAATCAGATCTAGCAGTTTTTAATGCTTTTCGGTAGGATATGCTACTTTCCCGCCAAGCAATACGAAATACCTCTAGTTTTGTTTTCCTCCAGCTGCGCTCCATTTTTCGGGCTGCTCTCTTTAGGGTGCGAGTATGCTCATTATACCATGGTGTCAAACTGTTTTCCTTAACCTTTCTTAAGCGTAAAGGAGCAACTGTATTTAAAGTGCTAGAAAAGAGAGAGTCCATAGTTTCTGTTACATCATCAAGTTGTTCTGAGGTTTTGGATATGCTAAGGAATTCGGATACATCAGGAAGATAACTTAAAAAGCTGTCTTTTGTGGTAGAAGTGATGGTTCTTCGATACTTGTAACAAGAAGTAGAATTTACAATTTTGGCTATATGAAGTTTACACAGAACTAAATAATGATCTGAGATATCATCACTTGGCTGAATAATTTCAACACTATCAACATCAATTCCATGTGACAGTATTAAATCTAGAGTATGATTTCGACAATGAGTAGGTCCTGAAACGTGTTGTCTAACACCAATAGAGTTCAGAATGTCTATAAATGCTGATCCCAATACATCTTTTTCATTATCGACATGGATATTAAAATCACCAACTATTAAGACTTTATCTGCAGCCAGAACTAACTCGGATGTAAAATCACCAAACTCTTTAATAAAGTCTGTATGGTGCCCTGGTGGCCTGTATACAGTAGCCAGTACAAACATAACAGGGGATTTATCATTAACATTGGTTTCTCTGGATAATGTTATATGAAGCACCATTACTTCAAACGAGTTATACTTGAAGCCTGCCCTCTGAGAAATCCTGAAAACGTTGTTATAAATTGAAGCAACACCTCCCCCTTTGCCTTTTAGACGCGGCTCGTGTTTATAACAATAATCTTGGGGGGTGGACTCATTTAAAATAATGTAATCATCAGGTTTTAGCCAGGTTTCTGTCAAGCAGAGCACATCTATATTATGATCAGTTATCATATTATTTACAAAAAGTGTTTTCGTAGAAATGGATCTGATATTCAATAAGCCAATCTTATGACCTTCATTAGATCCACTTTCAACCTCTGAAACCTGTGACACGTTTCTTTCTGGACAAGCACGTACCAAGTGCCCCAGCATCTGGCATCCAAAGCATCTCATGTTCTCAGTTGTTACAAAGATGAGATAATCAAAATTATCAACTTTAAATTTAAAAGTAATATTCAATTCATCGATATCACTCCTCAAAATCATATGCACTTGTCTACAGAAAGACACGACGTGCTTCAACAAAGGAGATTTGCAGCCTAGGAGATTTGCAACAAAGGAGATTTGTTATTCTTAATAGCAGAAACCAACTGTCCATAACGAGATAATTGGCGTTTCAGCACTTCATCAGTAATGAAGGGGGGCACATTAAAAAACAACACTTTTATGGAAATCAAAGTGGAAAAACTTTAATCAAACTACCATTGAGGACTAATCCATTTGCAACTACTGTTTTCACTTTTTCAACTTTGTCAAAAATAACAAAACAGCACCGTTCATTCGAGACGCCAAACGAATTCTACTGTGACCCAATCATCTCTCCTACCAGTAACACACATTTTTCAGCCGAGCACTCAACTCCCACCAGCACTTTAATTCCATGTTGCCGGGTGAGTTGCTCACTTTACAACAAATCCTTTTTGAATTTAACAAATATATCAGAACAAAACATGAATTAAAAATATAGAATTCTAATGGATAAATATAATTGCAGTATATAATAATATAGGCTGAGTCATAAACAAACAAATAATAATAATAATTTAAAGCTAAGCATAAGGTAAGGTTGGGCTTTCTCATTTTCTCACTCGGGAGAAATCCGTTTCCATATTTGTGATGTTGCCCATTTGAAGCTTAACTATTATTCATGAGGTAAAATAGGCTTTGTCATTCACGCGTGTTTCAGTATCGCTGTAAAAAAATCATAACAATATGCATAACAAATCATATCATAACAAATTATTAACAATATGCGGAGTAAGTTGACCGCTGCTAACGCTGAATGTCTGGTGAACAACTGCTGTTTCCAGTGAATACGTGCGCGAGACATATACATACATAGGCCTTATATTTATTTACTGTTTAATAACTATAGCATGCATATGATCCTTTGTTTAAAGGTCTTCTTTTAAATTTTGATGAGTAGACTGTAGCCTAAGACTAAGACCTACGTTTTGAAATTAACACTGTAACATCTTTAAAAAATATTCAAACATTTACAATGTTATATCATAATGTTATTGTTGTTTTACTTCCTTTTATCTCATTTTACAATTACATTCATTTCGCAATTCATCCCTTTGTGCCACCTGGCAGTAGTTTCACAAATGATTTTAACACGCGACTGAATTACAGTTACCGCCCGTGGCGGTAATGCCCATTTAGGCTGTCTACCTACTGTAGATGATTGACTGTGCACATACACAGGTGACACAACAGTTTGTTGATTCAAGACACACATTTATGACATGGTTCCATTTCCCAAAGCTTGCCTACTCTTTAGCTTCACTTAATAGTAACAAGTGTTTTTCTTTATTTATTTATTTATTTTTTTTATGTATCCTTTATTTAACCAGGAGAAGCCCATTGAGATTAAAAATCTCTTTTGCAAGGGAGACCTGGCCAAGATATGCAGCTGAATTGCATCACATCATTACATACGTACAAAGACACACACACAAAAAAAAATAAAAAATTAATTAATAGAAACAGTTTGAAAGCCAATTATGAACTTACAATGAAATCTCAATTAAAAACATTGACATGTGAGGGAGTCCAACTCAAAACATCTCATTCTTAACTTAAAAACACTCAAAGGAATCAATTTACTAAGTTTTAAGTTGTTCTGCAGCAAATTCCATGTAAAGGGAGCAGAATAAACAAAGGCCTTTTTACCCAGCTCCGTACTGACATGTGGGACAGAAAACAAGACAACAGCCTGAGAACGGAGAGAGTAATGGCCAGCACTTTTTTTCATAAGAAGTGAACATAAATAGGATGGAAGCACACCAAGAATAGCCTTATATATAAATATGTACCAATGACAAAGCCTCCGTGTGGCCAGAGCAGACCACCCTACACGAGAGTACAGCTCACAGTGGTGGCTGCGAGATTTACAATTAGTAATAAATCTCAGTGATGCATGATAGGCTGCGTCAATCATTTGAAGGCATTGAGCAGATGATTGCATATATAATATATCACCATAGTCCAGCACAGATAAAAAAGTGGATGCCACTGACCGTTTTTTAACATTAAAAGAAAAACACAGCTTATTTCGAAAGTAAAAACCCAATTTTAGCTTCAACTTTCTCACTAGACCGTGAACATGAGGCTTAAATGACAGGCAATCATCAATAACAATTCCAAGATACTTATAAGTTGTAACAGTCTGTATTTCATGTCCGTCAAGAGTAATCACTAAAGGAACATTCAGTGGTCTATTCCGAGTGCCCGTGAAGAGCATACATTTGGTTTTTTCTGCATTAAGCACAAGTTTCAACTGTAGCAACGTGTTTTGGACCACAGTGAAGGCATTCTGTAAATGTGCAATGGCTTGTCATCTGCATAAAAATGAAAGTTTGCATCAGACACATGCCGATTAAGGTTATTTATATAAATAGTAAATAAAAGAGGGCCTAACACAGATCCTTGTGGAACCCCTTTAAGGATTGGTAAAATACCTGATTGAACACCATCATACTTAATGCACTGGGTTCTGTCACTAAGATAGTTTGAGAACCAAGAGACAGTATTCTCTGAAAACCCCGAATTAAGAAGCCTAATCTTTAAAACATCATGATCAACCGTGTCAAAAGCTTTTGAAAAATCAATAAAAAGTGCTGCACAGTGCTGCTTCTTGTCACGAGCAACAGAGATGTCATTTATCACCTTCATTGCAGCTGTGATTGTACTATGTTTTTTTTCTAAAACCAGACTGAACTGGGGATAAAATGTCCTGTACATGCAAGAAGTCTTTCATCTGATCACTCACCAGGGATTCAAGCGTTTTGGCCAAAACAGACAAATTAGAAATTGGCCTGTAATTATTTAAATTTGACGGGTCACCCCCTTTCAATAATGGACAAACAAATATAGATTTCCGTATTTTGGGAATAGTATTGCTCTCCAAAGTAAGATTAAAAAGGTACGTTAGAGGCTGTGCTACACAATCAGCAGCTATTTTTAAGAAGTAGGGCTCTGTAAGATCAGGTCCTGGAGGTTTTTCAGGAGCCAGCCCTTTTAGGGCTTTTTGAACATCAGCCACTGAGAATGGAGTGAGATTGAAGACACTTGTAGAGACTGGTACATCTCTACAAGGTGTCACAGTATAAGGACAAGTGTCAAACAAAGAACCAGACTGAATAAAATACTCATTAAAATGGTTCAATATCACCAGCTTGTCATGAACTACTACAGACTCTTTCATAATAAAAGGAGGAACATTAATAATATCTTTGTTTGAAGAAAGTAATTTTATAGCCTTCCAAAATTTTCTGGGATCATTTAAGGTGTTAGTAGTGGCTGACAGATAAAAGTCAGATTTTGCTTTCTTAATAAAAGAAGGACATTTATTTCTTAACTGCCTAAAAACAAGCCAATCAGATGAAGAGCCCGTTTTTCTTATTTTGTCCCAAGCTAAATTGCTGTCATGAAGAATATCTCCAAGCTCAGAGAAAAACCAGGGATTGTCCCGCCCCTTAACTCTGAATCTCTTTAGTGGGGCGTGTCTATTTATTACTTGCAAAAAACTATCCCGGAAAAAGATCCAGGCTGACTCCTCATCGGGAATCAGCTCTATTGTACTCCAATCACAATTAAACAAATCATGGCAAAAGCCCTGTTCATTAAATTTTTTGAGATTCCTCTTACATATTACACGAGGTTTACATTTAGGCATCTTAGTATTTCTTACAGCAGCAACAACACAATGATCACTTAGGTCATTGCAAAAAACACCAACAGCAGAAAATTTGTGCGGGACATTAGTCAAAATTAAATCAATTAAGGTGGATTTCTAATGGCACTTAAGATTTAAACGAGTGGGAGAATTGATTAACTGTGTAAAATTGACAGAATCACAAA
The DNA here is from genome assembly GCF_003368295.1 of Carassius auratus. Taxonomy (NCBI): domain Eukaryota; kingdom Metazoa; phylum Chordata; class Actinopteri; order Cypriniformes; family Cyprinidae; genus Carassius; species Carassius auratus. The sequence continues at coordinate 41,822 of NC_039259.1, forward strand.
ATGACTTAAATTCATCTGAACAAGGTTTCAGCCAGTCCTAGTTTAGATCACCTGCTAAAATCCAATCTGGATAAGAGTTGAATTAGAGTCTGCAATGCAGTACTCAGGGCAGAAGGAGGCCTATAATACCCAACAACAGTAACATAAAGGCCCTTGGCCAACTCCACCTTCACTGCCAAAAATTCCAGCTGCTTACCGATTGATTCTGAATCGACTAACTTCAGATTAAATGTATATTTGACATAAATAGCAACCCCACCACCCTTCCTTGGTCTGTCAGCACGAAACACATTACCCACCCATTCCATTATCCATATCAGTGATTGATTTTGTCAGCCAGGTTTCAGATAGCACAACAATATCTGCATCTGTTAAATTCACCCAAATTCTAAGCAGATCCATTTTGGGTAACAAACTGTGAACATTAAGGTGAATTACACTCAAACCAGACATGGATTTCACATCAGATGGCAATGGAATACACTGCAACTCAGGGCATGGATTTGGATGCACATTGCCAGATAAAAGCAGCAATGAATATATTAAACATCTCTGTTTACCATGAGAGTCCCAGTAATGTCTGCCATCAAATGCAAAATAGTCATTTAAAATCAAAAGATTTTGAAGCTGAAGAATATCTCTGGGTAGCAACCAGGCTAGATTTAAGTCCTCTGCCAACTCTTTTGGCATTTGAGGGGAATGCACAAAGGCTGAACAGTTAAATCCATAGGCTATGTCCAAAGAGCCACAAATATTGTACGATGTACTCACCCAGTATAAATCACTTGATCTTAGATTCTGCACAAACAATGAACAAAGCAGCATTAAGAGAAGAGCCATGTTAGCAGAAGATGTTAGCAAAACCATGAGGAGCTGACAGGGCCTCAGGATCCAAACAGAGCCTAGAGACGGTAGCTGGGCTGCTAGGGCCTGGAGCCTAGAGACGGTAGCTGGGCTGCTAGGGCCTGGAGCCTAGAGACGGTAGCTGCGCTGCTAGGGCCTGGAGCCTAGAGACGGTAGCTGGGCTGCTAGGGCCTGGAGCCTAGAGACGGTAGCTGCGCTGCTAGGGCCTGGAGCCTAGAGACGGTAGCTGGGCTGCTAGGGCCTGGAGCCTAGAGACGGTAGCTGGGCTGCTAGGGCCTGGAGCCTAGAGACGGTAGCTGGGCTGCTAGGGCCTGGAGCCTAGAGACGGTAGCTGCGCTGCTAGGGCCTGGAGCCTAGAGACGGTAGCTGGGCTGCTAGGGCCTGGAGCCTAGAGACGGTAGCTGGGCTGCTAGGGCCTGGAGCCTAGAGACGGTAGCTGGGCTGCTAGGGCCTGGAGCCTAGAGACGGTAGCTGGGCTGCTAGGGCCTGGAGCCTAGAGACGGTAGCTGGGCTGCTAGGGCCTGGAGCCTAGAGACGGTAGCTGGGCTGCTAGGGCCTGGAGCCTAGAGACGGTAGCTGGGCTGCTAGGGCCTGGAGCCTAGAGACGGTAGCTGCGCTGCTAGGGCCTGGAGCCTAGAGACGGTAGCTGGGCTGCTAGGGCCTGGAGCCTAGAGACGGTAGCTGGGCTGCTAGGGCCTGGAGCCTAGAGACGGTAGCTGGGCTGCTAGGGCCTGGAGCCTAGAGACGGTAGCTGGGTTGCTAGGGCCTGGAGCCTAGAGACGGTAGCTGGGTTGCTAGGGCCTGGAGCCTAGAGACGGTAGCTGGGCTGCTAGGGCCTGGAGCCTAGAGACGGTAGCTGGGCTGCTAGGGCCTGGAGCCTAGAGACGGTAGCTGGGTTGCTAGGGCCTGGAGCCTAGAGACGGTAGCTGGGCTGCTAGGGCCTGGAGCCTAGAGACGGTAGCTGGGCTGCTAGGGCCTGGAGCCTAGAGACGGTAGCTAGGCTGCTAGGGCCTGGAGCCTAGAGACGGTAGCTGGGCTGCTAGGGCCTTGAGCCTAGAGACGGTAGCTGGGCTGCTAGGGCCTTGAGCCTAGAGACGGTAGCTGGGCTGCTAGGGCCTGGAGCCTAGAGACGGTAGCTGGGTTGCTAGGGCCTGGAGCCTAGAGACGGTAGCTAGGCTGCTAGGGCCTGGAGCCTAGAGATGGTAGCTAGGCTGTTAAGGCCTAGAGAAGCAAACAGGGCCTCAGGATCCAAGTAGAGCCTGGAGATGGAAGCTTTTCTGCAGCAAAGTAGTCCATAATCCAATTGAAAAATTATTTCATCTAAAAACCGAAGAGCTCAATCAAAGAATCTGCTAAAGACAGCGGTGTGGTTGTTGCTGTATTAATCAGAGCTTGGCAGCGGTCAGTCACTCTGAGTGTAGCAGTTTGCCATTATGATTCTGACCTTTCACCTCAGTGTAATAACTCTCAGATCCCTGGCTTGTAGCATGGACTGGTAGCTTTGATAAATTTATATACCCATTCCTTGTGTGTGTGTGTGTGTGGTAACTGGTGAAAGCAGGACCTGCCCAACATTGCCTAACACTGATGTATGTGAAGACAGTGGGCTAGATATATATGTACCCAATATTTTGTGCTACAAACAATGTGTCTCATTTACTAATAATTGCGTACAATTTTCTTATTTATACGCACATTTGAACTTCTCACGAGAACTTTCCGCCTAATTCACAACACGTGCGTACGCATATGAGTTTGTTCTCAAACTCGTTCTTCAGTTAGTGAATTTGGAGTCTTCTAAATGAGCGCCCCCGTGCACGAGGTCAGTAATTAGCATAATTCACGCCCAAACCAGCTCCATATAAGGGCTTTCCACAACGAGGCACTTGTACAGAGAAAGACAATTATGGGACCGAAAAAAAAAGAAAAAGAAAAATAACTTTCACGATAATGATAATGAACGTGAGGTTTTGCTGTCGGAGGTGGAAGCCAGGAAAAATTTTTTTATTTAAAAGTGTATCCACTGGCATAACTGGCACAGGTAAAAAAGAAGCATGGGTTATGGTAACACAGGCTTGGAAATAAGGTGGTATAGGGTGAGAGCGGTTGGTGGTGTGGCTTAGGTGATTTATTGCATAAATCAATGAGGACTTCTCTGGGCAACCTAAAGCGACTGAACAGCCATTCGTCACTCTCAGCGAACATATCTGTGCGCTCTCTCTCCTTAGAGCACGCGCCGCCAGGGCCGTGCAGAGACCTTTGGAGGGGCAGGTGCTCAAAGTATAAAAGGGGCACATGGAACAAGGCTTTAAATGGCGCTGTTCAAAATATCAATACAGCTATATATTGTGATGCATTCCTTGCGGATTCACGTATCGATATGGATGGTTATGTATTGATAAAGCAGCAAATGCTTTGAAGCAAAGAAACAATAGAGAAGACAATTTTAAGTTTAAAATAATAACAGCTCTAGGATTAGAAACTGAAATGTCTTAAATTGTCCCAACCTGATGGCTTTTTCTTCTCTGTTTTAGCATTAATCTATTATTTTAACCATCACTACTACTCTTGCACCTAATCAATAAGTCCACCTTAAATATTGATACAAAACATAAAAAAACTGATCCACTGGAATATAGTGATTAATATTATTATTACTGTTGTAGTTGTTATTGTCTAAAATTGAACACCTTTGCAATTTAAACAAATGACAGGCTACATTTGTTATTCATATCCTTCACACTGCACTTTGATGTCAGGTATATCATGCATTTTTTTATTGACATTGATATTTTTACATATATTTCCAGAGAGATATTATTGAGTTAAAGGCTAAAGTGGTCTTTAAAAATGCGCGTGCGGCCTGAGGAATTTTCCCGGTCAGGTGAAAGGTCATCATATTGGTCATTTATTTACGACTAAATTATTATTAATAAATTGTAATAATATTATGATTGGCCGTTGGCAGGCATTCACAAAAGGGTATGTTATTACAAAAAAAAAATTCGAGGAAATTTTGCTTTGACAAAAGGGCACTTTTGGGGCAAAGGAGCAGGTGCTCAAGTGAACCGGTTCTTTCGGACAATTCGATCAAATAAACCAGTTGAAAAAAAAAACGGTTCACCGGTTCTTTTGCGCTCGATGTAATGTCATTAGCGATGACTGCCCTTAATTCAAGCCTTCAGTTTACCCGCGCTTATAACATAAGCACAGAATCAGTTCAGAATCAATCATCAAAAGAATCAGTTCAGTTTAGACGAGCTGTGAGTCAGTCTGCTTCACACTGAATCACACATGCGCAGTATCATCAGCTCCTCGGTTCTCGACGAATCAGACGCGTCTGACAGAAACGGTTCTCAATGAGCGCAAACAGGAATATATATTATTTAAAAAAAAAAAAAAACACCCCAGAAAAAAGGGCACTTTCTCTCCAGGAATAAAAAGGGCAGGTGCTCAAGCCCCCTTTGATCTCTATGTGTGCACGTGCCTTCGCGCCGCGATGTCTTCAAGCAGTACCAAGTGTGCCATGCCTCTAAACACAAGATGAGACACTAATCACATATATATATATATAGTTTTAGTAAGAAAGTTTTTGATGAATCATGATTTATTCATGAAAACGTCCGTATGCACATTTCATGCAAAAATCTGTGCCTACGCATATTTAGTGAATGAGACCCATTGTCATGAAACAACATGGTTATACTGTATTATAGCACTGCTCACATATCTACAGTGTAAATGAGATTAAACACCGAGGAGTGTCGTGGTTTTGGGCATAGATTCAAGCGACACATTGTAGAGCAACTGAACAGCATTTATTATTGCCTCATTTCTTTACAACTCACATTCAATCACCTGACCCCCAGCACCTAGTAGTTCCGGTACTTCCTGTTAAGACCTTTCATAATAAAACCCCCTTTCCATAATAAAACCCAATACTCCACATCCCCCTTTCTAGGAGATGAATGCAGAATTAAATGAACATTTACTGCATGAATGAAAACATTTTTTTCTTCTCTTTTACTTTTTACAACTTATTGAACACTTTCCTTTACGGTAACTCTTTTGTATTCACAGGTCCAGTCTTTGAGGCTTTATGACACTTCTACCTGACCTGGTTCTGACAGGACCCGGGGAAACTGCAGACTCTGAACGGTTCGGTGTGAGCCTGGTGTCATCAGTTGGACAGACTGGTGTACTAGGAATTTGAACCTTTGGTTTGCTTTCAGGTAATGGCAATAGATGATGTCTATTTCTCCTGATGACTCCTGAAGGGCTCTCCACGATGTATGAGCAGGGAGTAGAATGAGGTGAGATGACAGTCCCTTCACTCTTGGTGTCTGTGATCCACACAGGTTGTCCAGGAGAAAGCTGAGGAAGATCTCTCACACGATGCCTTTTGTTGAACACTGAACTGTCCTTTAGTCTCCTCTCTCTCTCTCTCTTTTTGACTGTAGCCTCATTTGGCAGGCTGGGAGAGAGCAATGAGGGAAGCTGAGGAACTGGCGTACAAAGTCTCCGTCCCATTAGTAGTTGCGCTGGGCTGTATCCATTAGCCAATGGGGTCGCTCTGTAGGCTAAAAGTGCAAGATATGGGTCTTTTGCTTTCTTTAGAAGTCTTTTCACCGTCTGGACGTGACGCTCAGCCTCACCATTGCTTTGAGCAAATTTCGGACTGCTAGTTACATGACTGAAACCGTATGCCGCTGCAAAGTCTTTGAACAGCTGGCTAGAAAACTGAGGTCCATTGACACTGTAGAAAAGCTCTGGAATGCCATGTCTGGAGAAGATTGATTTTAGGTGTACTACCACATCTTCAGATCTCGTGGGCGTCAGTTTTGCTATCTCCACAAATCTGGAATAGTAGTCCACCACCAGAACATAGTTACTGTTGTTAAGCGTAAAAAGATCAGCTCCAACTTTTTGCCATGGTCTTTCAGGGAGCACACTGGGCATTAAAGGCTCCACTGAATTGGCACGTTCCTTAATGCATGTGGTGCAGTTTTTTTACAAGCTCATTGATTTGGCCACTCAGACCAGGCCACCACGCTGTCTCTCTAGCTCTCTCTCTGCACCTAGACATTCCCTGATGTCCCTCATGTAATGCTATGAGAACAGAGTTGTGCATAGTGGTAGGAATCACGAGTCTGGTGCCTTTCAGTAGCAGTTCATCATGTATCGTTAAAGTGTCTCTGTGAGGCCAATATGCTTTGATTGGACCTGTGAGATGGCTGTAATCTGGCCAGCCTCTCTGACACAATGACATGACTTCAGAACATGTGCTGTCTGTCTTTAGTTGTTCTTTCAGTTGTGTGATGTACGCTGGGCTAACAGGTAGGCTTCTGATTATTTCATCGATGTAGATGTTTGTGTCAGCCATTAGATCTGCTGCAGCTTTAGAATCTGAATCCATTTCGACAGGTGCACGTGAAAGGGTGTCCGCTGTGAAGAGTGCTTTGCCTGGAGTGTGTGTGATGGAGTAACTGTAACTCATGAGCCTGAGTCGGAACCGCTGAATCCTGGGTGGAAGCTCGGTTAGGGCTTGTAGTCCCAGCAGACTAACAAGTGGCTTGTGATCAGTTTCCATGGAGAAGTGTCTCCCGATGAGGAAATCCTTAAATCTTTCACATCCCCACGTTAATCCAAGCGCCTCCTTCTCCACCTGTGCATACCTCTGCTCTGTCTCAGTTAAGGAGCGTGAGTCGTATGCTACCGGTCTCCACTGCTCACCTTCTTTTTGAAAAAGGACTGCACCGAGCCCGTAGGATGAGGCATCAGCAGACAGCTTAAGGTCTTTGTTTGGATCATAGAGTGTGAGAACAGGAGTCGATGTCAGTTCACTTTTCAGCTGATCAAATGCTTTTTGTTGTGCATAGCCCCAAACCCACTGGTTTTTCTTTGAAAGGAGATCTCTTAGGGGCTTATCTTTTTCAGCCAGTCCTGGAATAAATTTACCTAATTGGTTGATCATCCCAAGAAATCTGCGCACTTCACTGACATTTGACGGCTCTTTCATTGCTTTGACTGCTCTGATTTTGTCCGGGTCAGGTTGGACTCCCTCCGCAGGCAAAATATGTCCAAGGAACTTTACCTCCTGTTTGCTTAAGTCACATTTCTCCATATTTAGTGTGACACCAGCCTCTTGCAGTTTGTGAAGCACTGTGTGAAGTCTGACATTATGTTCCTGCTGGTCCTTACCCCAAATGAGTATGTCGTCCATGTGACAAACCACACCTGGTAGCCCATTCAGAATCACTGACATTCTCCGCTGAAAATGTTCTGGGGCTGAGGCTATACCAAAAGGAAATCTGTTAAAATAGTAACGTCCGAAAGGGGTAATGAATGTTGTATAGTGTGCTGACTCAGGTGACAACGGGACCTGCCAAAACCCTCTGTTTGCATCTTACTTACTGAAGACGACTGCTCCAGCCAGGGATCCCAGTGTCTGTTCCACTGAAGGTAAGATGTACTTCTCTCTGCACACTGCGTCATTGAGGTGAGTGAGGTCCACGCAAATGCGCACCGAGTCATTTTTGGTTGGCACAGGGACCATACCTGAGCACCATTCAGTTGGCTCTTCAACTCTGCTGATTACTCCCATGGACTCCATTTTTTCCAGTTCCTGTTTCACTTTTCCCAACAAGGAATGGGGACACGTCTTGGGGTGGCCAGGGAAAAAGGAACAGCGTCAGGTTTCAGCTTAATAGTATAAGGTTGCTGCATTAACCCTAAACCCTGACACAGCTTCGGATATTTCTCATTTAACTCTTTCATGTCTATGCTATCTGCTCTAGACACAAGGTTTAGCTTGACACTTGCCGGCCTGCTCAACAGCGCTATGTGCAAATCTTCGATAACATATACGTTTTCCTCAATTTCTTCTTCACCTTTGCACAATGTTTCTCTGCACATACCCAATACCTTGAGAGGAGTGCCGCCAGGTCCAAACAATGGTCTGTCTGGTTTACGTAACTCTGTCACATTTTGTTTTATGCTGTAGTACATCTGGGCTGGGATAACTGACACATCTGCTCCTGTGTCTATCTTAAATCTGACTTTGTGGTTTTTGATGGTAAGATCTGCATACCAAGGATCTGAACCTGCGTCCACAGAACCAAGGAACATGGGTGTGTCATTATATTTCTCTGTCTCTATCACATGCACGGATTTAACAGACTTACACACCTTACAGAAATGTCCTCTTTTACCACAAGTATGACAGGTCACATCTTTTGCTGGACATTGAACTTTAGCATGTGCAGGTGTTTTACCACATCTGTAGCAGGATTTCTCGTTTGGTGTTTTGGACTTCGTTGTGAATTTTGGCTGAGTTGGGGACTTGTATTTTGGATACTGTTGTTTTGGATTCTGTTGTTTTCTATATTTCACAGACACAGCGTCTAATTCCGTGTTGTTCTCTCCTCTAATGTCTGTTTGTTGCCTTTTTATGACTTCAGACTGCCGGGCTTGATTTACTGCCTTCTCCAGCGTCAAATCCTTGTCCATTTGTAATCTCTCAGCTAAGCTAGTGTCTCTGAGTCCCACAACGAGGCGATCTCTTATTAACTCATTGTGTAGTGCACCGTAGTTGCAGTTTTCCGCCAAAGCACAAAGTGCGGTGACAAACGAGTCAACAGTCTCATTAACTAGCTGCACTCTTTGGTTGAACCGGGCTCTCTCGTAGATAATGTTTTTCCTGGGCACGAAATATATGTCCAAAGTGTCTCTTACCGCTTGGTACTGTTGTCTATGCACGTCCGATAAAGCTTGACCTCGAAGAATGTCATCCGCTTCATCCCCCATACAGTAGATGAGCGTGTTTACCTGGTTAGCCTCTGAGCTAAGATGCAGATTGCTGGCTAGACGGAACCTTTCGAATCTCCTTATCCACTTTTCCCATTGCTGAGGCTTAGAAAAATCAAACGCTTTGGGAGGCTGTATGGTGAATGTGGCGTTCGGGGGTGGATTTGCATTAGCATTGTTGCCGCTGTTTATCTGTAGCTGGGGCGATAGCCTGCGAGGCAGCGTATGCGGTGCGCTTGCTCCCGCTTGCTCCCGCTCCCTCTGTATCCGACATTATTTTCTCCCGATAAAACCTTCTTTTTCACTCCCAGAACAGCTTACTTTCACTCCCCGGCGATTAAGCTCTTACTGCCGCCCGACTTCTGACACCATGTCGTGGTTTTGGGCATAGATTCAAGTGACACATTGTAGAGCAACTGAACAGCATTTATTATTGCCTCATTTCTTTACAACTCACATTCAATCACCTGACCCCCAGCACCTAGTAGTTCCGGTACTTCCTGTTAAGACCTTTCATAATAAAACCCCCTTTCCATAATAAAACCCAATACTCCACAAGGAGCTCTTGTGAAACACCCATCAGAGACGTGTTGTCCTCCATCCCAGAATTATTATTATCAGGATGTATGCCTGATTAATGCTTACTTATTTCTCTTGCTTTTTATAAATTAGCTCCTTTACTCTGAGAGTTTGGGAAGAGGTCAAGTGCATGTCACAACACTGCTGTTTCAGGACAGCGCTGGATGCCTTTGCTCCATATCAGCATCCTTGAATGGCAAAATATAAAAAATGCACATAAATATCAAAAAAGCCCTTAACAGGACAAGTAATTAAAGGTGCTCTAGAATGTGTTGTACTATTTAAAATTTGTCTCTGATATCTACAAAGAGGGTATGTGGCTTATTTAAGGGCATTTAAAATGTCCAGATGGTTTTACAAATCAATTTTGAACCCTAGAAACTGGCCCTCGAATGAAATGGTCTGTTTTTACCTTATTTGGAAGGGTCATGAATAGTAATGCGGAGTTCTGCTCTGATTGGCTGTTTCACTGCGGGCTCATCACAGTATCTCTGAGTGACAACAAACAGGTCCAGCGTGACAATGGAGAGATTAGGCGTTCAACAGTACATGTTTGAGCCTGTTTCAGATGAAGATGCCGATTTTGAGGAACAACCAGTTGTTTTAAGATTGGAAATGGACGCTTCTGAGAGGTAAGTTTATTTTTTATTTTCAGTAAGAACTTAACTTTCACGTCAATTCTAGAACTTCAACCTAAACGTTAATTAGCAGATATCATTAAATTTACAAGTTAAGTTATAACGTCAGCAGTCACAATTTTATTTTTAGCATGATAAAAACATGTAAATTATTATAATTTCAACGTATAATTTTACAATGATAGGTTTTTCATGTTGAATCAAGAACAGAAAACGAACTGTGTAACGTTAGCGCGTGAATGTATTGTTTGGAAAAAATATTTACAGTAAGTTAGCCTATTGAAGTAAGCTTATTAAAGTAGATCTATTTAGCCAACAAAAGCACAGTATAGAAGCCACTCAGTATAGTCAATGTCATGTTTACTACGCTGCTTTATTGTGATTAGGACTTAGCCTAATGACAGCAAAAACTTACATCAAGGTCTATCTTTTTTTTTTTTTTTTTTTTTTTTTTTACAGGTGTACTTGTGGAAATTGTGCACGCATGGCCCTCGGGAGAGAAAATATATGTTGCAGGGAAATACCACAGGTATTTCACAAGTACACTGGATAGAAATGTATTCAACCTATGTGTGTGCTTTCTGCTACTTCCCAAGTATGAAAGGTTACTGTAAATAACAGTGCCATTATGATTTTTTTTTTCTTTTGCAGGTCACAAGAATAATAGAAGTGCCTAATACAATATCATGCATGACAGACCATCCTGGCCTTGATCCTGTGTGACTCAATATATACTGTATTCTTTGCAAAATGCAATGAATGTATATAGAGCTGACCATGGGCGTGTTAGAGTCAGAGGGATGAAAAGGTAAGGCCAGTTTCACATACTTGTTACATTTTGTGTAAATAATTGGGCTCTGTTGCATCCATATTACATCATGAGTTTAATGCATTGCACAGCCATACTATATGATATATGTTAGAAAAGAAGAAAAATGCGATTATGACAGATACTTATTGATTTGACACTTTTATTATGTCTCAGCAGCATACATACATGACCCATAATGACCTGTGAACAAAATAAATACTAAAACACACTATATGTTTTTCTCTCTCCTTCTCTCTCTGTAGGCAGCGCTGTGCATAAGAAGGGAGTTTCCTCATGCTGCTGGATGCATGCAGAGCTTCTTCCTTGGAAGGTCTGTCATGCTGAGAAGACAGGTCCGGAGGGGGATCACGGACAACCTCTTCAAAAACAGTATTCAACAAGTTGATGACACAGCCTGTAAAGTATAATACGTTATTTATTTATTTATTTAAATATTCATTCTATTTGCACATTTGTAAGTATTGTTTAAAATAAATATTTTTTTTGGAAAAGATGTTGTCAATTGTGGCCGGACAGCATTCTCATTGAAGTGCATCTTTACAAGGTACAACCTAAAGGATAAGAAAAACAAACACAACAATTGTTCATATTGTCATAGGGAATAAATCAACTTTTTTATTTATCATTAAAATTATGAAAATATAAAAAATAGCACTTATACTAATACAATAAATCTATACCATTCTGTAAACTGTAACCTCTAATTGAAAGGCACTACACTGCATTTTGGTTGTGAAAACCAGTTTGCCTAGACAGAAAACAATAGTATGCCCCCTTTCAAACATAACTGTTTATGTGTTGTGTTCTGACCTTTGTTCAAGTTGTGAGGGAGAATACATACCTGCATAGCATTCCAATGAAGGGGAAGACAACATTTTTAGGTGAAAAGTGCAAGATGACTTTGTGAAATGACTCCACAGTTGATGTCTGGTAATGTGGGCTCAGTTTCTCTACATCTGAAAGGACTCTCTTGTTTATCAGGACCCTATGAAGCCTATTCAGTGCTGTTGAACCTTGGGGGAAATCAGTGTGATGATGTTATTTATAAAACACATAAATATCGTAGGATTAACAAAACATGCTTTTTACTGTTTACTTGGCAAATAACACATTGAGGTTACACACCTGGATGAAACCCCTTGCTATGGTCCTGAGACACCCTTTGTTCATGTTGACACTGAGGGAACGCTGGGTCAGAATGTGTGTGAATATCTTAAATGTAGTTCATGATAGAGGTCCATTTGGCACCCTTCTCAGGTCCTGAATCAGAGCTGCTGGCAGACCAGTACAGGTGGTTGGTGATGCTCTTATGCCACTTCTTCACCATACTACAGTCCTTCTCTCTGGAAAATCCTGATGAAGTAAAATATACAGGCAAAACAGATGAGATTTTTATTTTATTTGATGCAGTAAGCTTTTTCAGAAATATTGATACTAATACCGTGAATATTTGAAATGTATTTTCTTTCAAAGACACAACCATTACCTTTCACCGTGTGCCAGACGTCATAATAGTGATTAATTTTACTAACCCTTTAAAAACTTTTTTATCTGGGGTTGACGGTCCGTAACAACACAGTCCAACTTTATACCGCTTTCCTCCAGGAGGTCCAAGCTTCTTCTAAGGCACTCCTTCTCCACGTGGTAGCTTCCCCCTACCTCATTGCTCTTAGTATAAACACACAAGTATAAAATGTATATGTAATATCTCCATAAATTACATATATAATAAGAAGATTAGCGCGACGTGGTCGGTTTCTGGCACGGGCACGGATTTCGAAGACCAGAGACCGCTAGTGGGAACCTGTGGTCATTGCTTATTTTGTTTTATTTATTTATTTATTTATTTGTTGTCCATTTCGGTTTTCTGTGTTATTATGATTTTGAACATATGGAAGAATAAATATCCTGATGACCTTTAGTCTGGGATTATTATTATAATTTGTTGTGTAACCGGTGGATATTTTTCTGCTAAATTAATTTTTGACAGGTTTAATCCTGTCTGGCGCCGAAGGTTTTTTTCTTTAAAATAGTTATTTAAGTTAGGGTGGCTACCACCGTTATAGAGTGGCGCCTGAACAGGGACTTGAACTGAAACCTGCTTTAACACTTGAAACTTGAGCTTTTGATTTTGACAATCCCTGTGAACTATTGAACACTTGAAACAAACAAAAAAAACTCTGAAACATTGTGATTTGAAAACTTATATATATATATACAGTATTGTTCAAAATAATAGCAGTACAATGTGACTAATCAGAATAATCAAGGTTTTTAGTATATTTTTTTATTGCTACGTGGCAAACAAGTTACCAGTAGGTTCAGTAGATTCTCAGAAAACAAATGAGACCCAGCATTCATGATATGCACGCTCTTAAGGCTGTGCAATTGGGCAATTAGTTGAATTAGTTGAAAGGGGTGTGTTCAAAAAAATAGCAGTGTGGCATTCAATCACTGAGGTCATCAATTTTGTGAAGAAACAGGTGTGAATCAGGTGGCCCCTATTTAAGGATGAAGCCAACACTTGTTGAACATGCATTTGAAAGCTGAGGAAAATGGGTCGTTCAAGACATTGTTCAGAAGAACAGCGTACTTTGATTAAAAAGTTGATTAGAGAGGGGAAAACCTATAAAGAGGTGCAAAAAATGATAGGCTGTTCAGCTAAAATGATCTCCAATGCCTTAAAATGGAGAGCAAAACCAGAGAGACGTGGAAGAAAACGGAAGACAACCATCAAAATGGATAGAAGAATAACCAGAATGGCAAAGGCTCAGCCAATGATCACCTCCAGGATGATCAAAGACAGTCTGGAGTTACCTGTAAGTACTGTGACAGTTAGAAGACGTCTGTGTGAAGCTAATCTATTTTCAAGAATCCCCCGCAAAGTCCCTCTGTTAAAAAAAAGGTATGTGCAGAAGAGGTTACAATTTGCCAAAGAACACATCAACTGGCCTAAAGAGAAATGGAGGAACATTTTGTGGACTGATGAGAGTAAAATTGTTCTTTTTGGGTCCAAGGGCCACAGGCAGTTTGTGAGACGGCCCCCAAACTCTGAATTCAAGCCACAGTACACAGTGAAGACAGTGAAGCATGGAGGTGCAAGCATCATGATATGGGCATGTTTCTCCTACTATGGTGTTGGGCCTATTTATCGCATACCAGGGATCATGGATCAGTTTGCATATGTTAAAATACTTGAAGAGGTCATGTTGCCCTATGCTGAAGAGGACATGCCCTTGAAATGGTTGTTTCAACAAGACAATGACCCAAAACACACTAGTAAACGGGCAAAGTCTTGGTTCCAAACCAACAAAATTAATGTTATGGAGTGGCCAGCCCAATCTCCAGACCTTAATCCAATTGAGAACTTGTGGGGTGATATCAAAAATGCTGTTTCTGAAGCAAAACCAAGAAATGTGAATGAATTGTGGAATGTTGTTAAAGAATCATGGAGTGGAATAACAGCTGAGAGGTGCCACAAGTTGGTTGACTCCATGCCAAACAGATGTCAAGCAGTTTTAAAAAGCTGTGGTCATACAACTAAATATTAGTTTAGTGATTCACAGGATTGCTAAATCCCAGAAAAAAAAAATGTTTGTACAAAATAGTTTTGAGTTTGTACAGTCAAAGGTAGACACTGCTATTTTTTTGAACACACCCCTTTCAACTAATTCAACTAATTGCCCAATTGCACAGCCTTAAGAGCGTGCATATCATGAATGCTGGGTCTCATTTGTTTTCTGAGAATCTACTGAACCTACTGGTAACTTGTTTGCCAAGTAGCAATAAAAAATATACTAAAAACCTTGATTATTCTGGTTAGTCACATTGTACTGCTATTATTTTGAACAATACTGTATATATATATATGTATGTATTATATTTTATATATATGTATGTGTGTGTGTGTGTGTTGGCCAGGTGAGAGTTTGTACTGGAGTGCTCCAAGCCAGAGCAGGAGAGGACATGTGCACACGGGTTCCAGGATGAACAGGGCTGAGTGGAGTGGGGGTATGATCAGTCAGTTAATAGTGTATTCTGTATAACAAACCTGAACAATGATGTTGTAATGTTTCTTTTTCAGTGTTTACTCACCCTTCTATGTGTTCCTTGCTCTATGTTTAATAAATGGCTGTTGGATTAAGTTTTCCCAATCCACAATACATCACTGTTACTTGAAACAAGTGTCTTAACAAAAATCATAATAAACCTCAATCTTTAATCCAAATATCTTCCAGTGAAAATGACAGAATTCTCTTTGGTGACATAAGCTAGGCTTCGCCGGTCAAAACACATCCCTAATTAGGCCCCTTCACCCTCCTCCACTTTTAGAGTGCAACACCCCCATCTCAACAACCAACCAAGCAACATTTGAAACGTAGAAACAAGACCACCCATTTTTATTTTTTTGTTCAAATGTACAGAAGATCCACCACTACTTCCTCGTGACTATGGCTAGTCTTCATCCCCTGTGAGTGGCTGACCTCATAAACTCTGCAGTTATCGCAGGTTTTCCTAGATCTGCGAACAAGGGTTTTACAAAAGCAGATGGATTGCAACTGGAGTTCTGACGCCACTACGAATGATCAGATGAAGTGTGACTGCACCCCGGGGGAAGCGTGTCATGTAACAGACTACATAGACACTATGTTTAAACAGCATTACCGAGAACAAATGATCAAACTGATGCTTGCAGTCATAGAGAATCCAAATCATGATTGTACTGGGGATACCAAGTGTGTAAAAAATCTTAAGAATGAAATGGATGTTGTAAGAAGCCTGAAAAATAACCCATGTCCTGATTTGACTATTATGTTTATTACCAGTAAATAATCAGTCTGTGTAACGACTAGAAAAATTCTGGATGTGGTGTCTGAATGTGACGATGAGATGGACATTAACGAGGTTCTCTGTCTGTGTACATGTGTAACAGATTTATATACATTGTTGGTTTCAAAAAATTATGGTTCCATGACGTGAGATTGTTCAAACTTACGTCAACTACATAATAGAACAAAACATGCTGGCCTGTAGAGATTTTCTTTTCTGGCTAGACCACCTGTAATGTCATTATTACTGTTTGTTAGTAAGGCCAATTTGACCATTTTCTTCACTACTTCAATGTATGAATGTATATTCAAAAATGTATTGTTGAAATAAAAAGTTGAATAACATTTTAATCTTTTGTGGTTTAAGAAACAATGGGTCTGAGCTCATGAAAAATGTGTTAATGTTATATTTAAAAGAAGCCGTCTCGATTTCAAGAAAAAATATTTGTACAGATCCTTGTGTTGCATTCTATATTCACACCGACGTATATAAACATGGTAAAGCAGAGAACACAAAGAGCTCGCTATTACAGCAGTACTGTTTGCAAAAAAAAAAAAAAAAAAAAACAGACACTCAAACAAAAAACTTTTTACAATCATACAGGACAATACAATACGAATTGTGATGTTAAAAATGAAACCGTGGTTCAGAACAAAACGCACAAATCATGGAAAATAAAAAGAAAACTCAAGGCTCAAGCTAATTTTTGTTTGGTCTGGTTTCAGAGTTGGACTAATACGGTGAAAAAACGCTTTAGACAGTACATGTCTTCACAATGGAGTAATGCGGTGTTAATCATGTGGAACAGTAACAAACACTATTCAACATAAACTAGAACCCAAAACTGTAATGTAACTGTGAGCTAGTTTCACATCATGTAGATAATCTCAGTAATGAAATCTCGGCTCACTTGCATATTCTGGCTAACAGCTGAAATGTGGACTGATGCTAAACCCGCTTTTCAGGCCTCAAGGTTTGGTGAAATATATGTTATAAAACTTAAAAAACAATAAACTACATCAGATGTTCTTAAAAATGTAAACGTCGGACATGACAGCTTTGTAAACACGTAATAACTAATATTTTGAGATAGATAAATGTTTAGATATTTTGTGAAAACAATAAAGATATACTACAACATTTCAGGGGCCCATGCTGTCGAAGACCGTAATTTCACACTGTGTTGTTTTAAAAGTAAAAGTAGATCAATTATAAAGACAGCCATGACAACATGCATTTCCAGTCCAGTGTTTCCCGAATCAAACCTTTTGGTCCGATGAATACCTAAAACATCTAAAACATATGTTGGTGCAGACCATCTAAAATGGACTAAAATAGCCCCTTTCACTGAATTATTTCTACATGTGATCTCTGGTTTATTTACCAGTGTGATGTTTAGAGAAACGGACAAAGGAAATAGTTCCTGTGGCATCCTTGACTTTTAATGTCTAACTTTAAGTGTAATAGACAGGGTTTGTATTAAATTTAAGTTTTGTATTAACAGTAAGAACAGAAAATGGCAGGACTCATTTTCAAGTTGAGGTAGTGGCTATTATGTGTCTTTGTGACACAGGTAGACCAGAAAAAGCTCTAAAGTGCATCACAATCTCAGTTTAAACACTCTCTTGACAATCATTTAATCATCTTGTACTCTATTTTGTTTAATTTTTTTGCCTGTTTGACCAAACTCTGAGAATAGTCTTTATCTAAAAAACAATGAAAAAGATACATGGCTGGTGGGCCGGAACGACATTAAAAGTTTTCACAATAGTTTAGAAGAGAGGATTTCACTATTAGGTATTTGTTATTCTGGTACACATTTCTGTTGTGCAAACATATTTCCTGTATAAAAGAGTATGTCTATAACCTATTCAAGGGCGTTTAGTGCAATCTTATGGATCTTAATATAAAGGTGACATAGTCTCTCTAGCAAAACCACCAAAAGTGGACAAAGCAGAAAAATCTCAGCACACGGTAGATGCTAATGCTTCTGACCGTGTACACATAGGCCTACTCTTCAATGTCAAGCGGAAACTTCGAAACAAACGAGTACGACAAATAAAAACGTGAACATCGTCATCAGCTTTATGAACAAGAGCTCTAGATGTAGGGGCGATATTTTTATGCTGTAGTTCAATCAATCAATCAATCACCTTTATTTATATAGTGCTTTAAACAAAATACATTGCGTCAAAGCACTGAACAACATTCATTTGGAAAACAGTGTCTCAATAATGCAAAATGATAGTTAAAGGCAGTTCATCATTGAATTCAGTGATGTCATCTCTGTTCAGTTTAAATAGTGTATGTGCATTTATTTGCAATCAAGTCAATGATATCGCTGTAGATGAAGTGACCCCAACTAAGCAAGCCAGAGGCGACAGCGGCAAGGAACCGAAACTCCATCGGTGACAGAATGGAGAAAAAAACCTTGGGAGAAACCAGGCTCAGTTGGGGTCAGTTCTCCTCTGACCAGACGAAACCAGTAGTTCAATTCCAGGCTGCAGCAAAGTCAGATTGTGCAGAAGAATCATCTGTTTCCTGTGGTCTTGTCCTGGTGCTCCTCTGAGACAAGGTCTTTACAGGGGATCTGTATCTGGGGATCTAGTTGTCCTGGTCTCTGCTGTCTTTCAGGGCAGTAGAGGTCCTTTCTAGGTGCTGATCCACCATCTGGTCTGGATACGTACTGGATCCGGGTGACTGCAGTGACCCTCTGATCTGGACACAGACTGGATCTGGTGGCTACGGTGACCTCGGAATAAGAGAGAAACAGACAAATATTAGCGTAGATGCCATTCTTCTAATGATGTAGCAAGTACATAGGGTGTTATGGGAAGTGTTTCCGGTTCCGGTTTACCTAATTAATGCAGCCTAAAAATCCTTTAACGGATTTGGATATTAAAAGCATATTAGTATGTTATGTGTGAGCCAGGTTAAAGAGATGGGTCTTTAATCTAGATTTAGTTATGCTGTAAAAATTCCTACGAACAAGCACTGTATGTTTGACCACAATCAGAGAAAACCCTTCATCAGAAAACTGCAAAACAACATGTAAACAGATCAGTCGACTATCTCTGGTAAAATAAATAAATAAATAAAATAAAATTATATATATTTACAAGTCACGCATTGACAATGTTTGTCTTATGTGCTCATTACAGCTAAAATCCTGTTTTGCCAAATGCCGTACACGCTTTTGCATTTCATAATTCAGTGATTTTTTTAGTCAGTTTTGCTCACAGATAATCCGTATGCAAAAGTTATGTTTGAATTTTTCTATAACCATTACAAAAGTGAGAACATCGTAGTTCTTAAATGTGTTTGTATTACAAGAGTAGCCAATCTAACAAATCTGGCAGAAGTGGAGAAACAGATGTTTAGCACATACACACATTGTAGATGCTTACGTACACCAGAGATGTTGCTTTATTTGAACCAAAGAAGATGGCCATAGGAACGGATAACATTCTTTAATGTTGTTGTGTTTTGTCAAAATAATAAAAAAGTTCGGTCAAATGTTTAATACTTTTTCTTAAATGAATAGGATGTGCTCACCCTTCTTTCTTTCCCATGCAAGAGTTAGCATGAACTTACAGGAGTCTTAAAACAAAAACGGCCAAACAAACAAAATGTGAATGGATTCATCTGCTATCTGAACAAGATGACTTAATCTAATGGATTAATAAAAATATCATTTACAAATCAACATAAAACATTTTTAACAATTGTATTCTGAATTTTATATGCATTGTAAACATTTTTTGCTATACTCTCTTTCTTAGTGATTTGGTCGCTTGAATACGCAAAAGGTTATGGATAAAATGTATCTACACATGAGTGTGAAAACTTTAACATGCTCAAACTTAAACGAGTGTGCAGCTTTCAGCGGAACCGTTTGATTTGTTTAGGTTGTAATAGTTTTAAGTGTAAAACAGCTAGACTTCATTTTTTTGTCGATGCTTCATGTGATCACACTTTTTGGACAGACACAAAGTTGCACTAAAAGAAATATCTCGAAGAGAAAACCTGTAACTTAATCTCTTAATTTTCATTTATTACTATTATGATGACACCACACAAAGATCACCTAAAAACGTACAGTCCAACAAACAAATTGTGAATGGGCATCCAAAATCTTGATATGGCTAAATCTTGAGGTGAAAAAAAGTCATTTACAAAACATTGTGATTCTTAGATGTGACACACCCATGACAAAATCTGTTGCCATGCAAAAATAGTCATAAATGTTTTAGCACAGCTATTTACACAAATAGTATGAGAACTGTATATCGTGTCACTTGAATAGAAAATTCATTACCGGTTTATCAGGGTCAAAAGAAAATGATGATAATAGTTGAAACATCCTTAGCTCGTACATTTCTTTCATTTTGAAAATCACAGCTGCTGGTGATTACAGTTTTTTAGTAAACCATTTAACATTACATGATGCCTACAAAATAGTCAAATAGTCTAAGCGTATGTTTTCCGTTCTAGGTAAGAACATTCACACCAAGTGTTATAGGCCTGGGTAAATAATTTGAAAATAGTATTTCTGTCGAATGAGAAAAGTTCAGTCATGCATTTAAAAAAGTTTTCTGATGTAGAAATTATGTTTCTGTCAAACCCATCCAAAGAGTTTTCTACTCGTGTGAAAAAGCACTTGTGTGCATAAATGATCTAAAGAAACAATGCTGGTCATCAGGTTATTTAAAAAATAATTAAGACAATAGACAGTGTGCCTAATTTTAGTGACTCACACACAATGTGTTTAATCTTTTAAACATGTTTAAAATGGTAGGTGTAATTATTTTACTGAGTTTAAGCTAAATGTATATTTGTTCATTTACAGTAAAAACAACAAATACGATTTTGCTCATAATTAAAATTTAGTTTACTCAGTTTTACTGTGTATGTGTGTGTGTGGTTCAGGTATACCCCATGTTATGGGGAACAATGATGGCAATATCCAAAATCCTTGGGGATTGTTTTTGTCCCCGTGAGGAAACAAGTTTATAAATCATACAGAATGAAGTGTTTTTGAAAATCTTAAAATGAATGAAATTTTCTTTAAGGGGTAGGTTTATATGTAAGGTTGGTGTTTGGTGATGCAAAATACAATTTGTACAGTATAAAAACCATTACATCTGCGGGTTGTCCCATAGAACATGGAAACCCAATGTGTGTGTGTGTGTGTGTGTGTGTGTGTGTGTGTGTGTGTGTTTAAAGTTGGTTTTAAAATTAGCGTGAGATTTCAACTCCTTTTATACATGACATATTATGGGTAGTATTTTCTTAACATTAAGGAATGCCTGTTTGATTTTATTAATTCCAGATAACATTAAATTATTTAATCTCTTCAGTGGCTTGGTTAGTTGCTGATTTAAATAATTGTCTCTCTCACTCTTTGACTTGTCATAGAAGTCATAAAACCTAGTGCCCTACATAAAAGACAACATTGATGTTTCTAAGATGTGAACTCGGTACTTCCTTTTGTCCTGTTGCATTTCCTAAACTATAACAAAAACATGAAAGCCAAAGACACCAGACATCCTCTTCCTTTTCAAATGTGGTTGTAGACCAGTCATAGCCACACTGTTGGTGTCTAGGTATTAACATATACCATATTGATCAAACAAACACTGATCCTGTCAAGGCGTCAAAACCCTCACTTTTGCACAGCCATTTTTTTTCCCAGGAAGAACCCAAACACCTCCCCACTGCAAGTGGGTAACAGGCCAGGAAGGAACTTCACAGAAACCCCCCACAGCTCTGGTTACAGATACAACCATCATATATCCAGTAATAAACACAACACAAGTCAAATCTGAGACATGTTTGAACTTTTGATTTACACACACCTCTGCCATGTCAATCAAGGGTGACAGGACCCAGTGACATGGCAACCGCTTTGACTGACAGGCCATATAGTCATAAATCAATCCAAACTGACCATGTACACTTCTGACTACCTGTCAGTCTACGCTGACTGTACGTACATAAATCAGGCCATAAATCAGGGTCATAAATCATCAAGACTTGAGACTAAGGATATGATAAGACTACTGTGATGGTAATCATCTGTCTGTGTGTCTGATAGATGGAACCAGAATTTGGCTGTTCTCCAAGTTGGCTCGGTGGGACATTGAATACTTTAACCTGCAGTTACAAATGAATAAAACATGTTTTGATAGTTTAAACATATAACATTAAAAACTGATGTTTGAAATTATGAAAAAAGATAAAAACGTAAATCAGAAATTAAACCGCCAGTAGGTGGCAGCGAGTCACTGTTAATAAGTGAGTCATTGTGATTGATTCGAATCATTTAAACAGTTAATTAATTCAGGAATGAAACCCCAGTCATGTTGCACAGAGATGCGTAACTGGCTGTGTTTGGAATTGTTTTAGTTTTTATAAATAGAGCAAAAAAAGTTAGTTATCATAGTTATTTTATATAATAGTTATAATAGTTATCGCTGCAAATCATCCTAGGGGTGGCCACAGGGGTGGCCAGAGTTTTTATTAAAACACATTTTGACATTTGGTTAGGGTTAGGGTAGACAAGTAGACAAGCCAGGGCAGTAACTATGGAACAGCAAGGTAGCTGGACCCAATAGGACAGTGTTAGAGGAAGATCCCTCAGTTGGAAGGACATCTGGAATATGGAGCGACATCGAATAAAGTTCCTCCTTAGCTCCATGTACGACGTCCTGCCAACACCAACAAACCAACAAAGATGGAGACTGACAGAGGATCCTTCCTGTGCGCTGTGCAAGAAACCGGCAAACCTGGAGCACATTCTGTCGTCTTGACGGGCAGGCCTAACTGAAGGGAGGTTTAGGTGGCGCCATGATAAGGTGCTGGCACAACTGGCCGATGGACTGGAGAAGGAGAGGAAGCTAAAAGAGCTAAGGCACAAAATAAAGGCCCTGCTTCATTCACTTCCTCAGGCCTGGGGAGAAGGCAGCTAAGGAGGACAGATGTCTAGGGATCCTTGGTACGGCAGAGCACTGGGAGATGAGAGTTAACCTTGGAAGGCAACTCAGGTTTCCAGAGGAGATTGCCTTTACCAGTCTCCGACCAGATATAGTGCTCTGGTCCCAAGCAACAAGGCAGGTGGTCCTAATAGAGCTGACCGTCCCTTGGGAGGAAAGGATTGAGGAAGCACATGAACGCAAGCTAGGGAAGTTTCAGTCCCTCATCTTAGAGAGCCAGCAGAGGGGTTGGATAGCCTGGAATCTACCGGTGGAGGTGGGTTGCAGGGGGTTCCCGGGATAGTCACTTTGGAGGGCATTGGTGATGCTTGGGGTTAGAAGGGTAACCCGCAAGAACCTGGTGAACATTATAGTAAAGCAGGCAGAGACAGCATCCAGATGGCTGTGGTTGAAGAGGAGCGAGCGGTGGCTAAACCAGGCTGGCAGAGAGGCCAGGGGCCAGAGCTGAGTGGTGAAGTCCTGAATGACAGAGGGAGTAGTTCCAGGACACTGGTTCTGCTGTCAAGCCCCATTGAGGTGTTGAGGGCTAGTTGATGAAACATCTGTGAAGTGGGGTGCCCACTTGAAAACCCAGTGAAGTCAACAAGTCTGAACCATGCAGCTCTGTGCTCAGTTGAAGACATTTGAGGGGAGCGACTTTAATGCTAGCCACCTACTTTAGGAGCAGGACGTAACTTCTGCCATGTGCGGTGGCTGCGATAAACCCTATCGTTTAATGATATTATTATTATTTTTACTATTTTATTTTCTAACTGCACATTCTGTTTATTCGTTATTTTATTTTTAAAAGGGACAATGCATGTTTTCTTCATTAGTCTTCAAAATAATTAATTAGTATTATTTATTAGTATAATTTATTTACATATATTTGGTGTGGCAGAGGAAATTCTACTCTGTAATTTGTTTAAAGCCAATTTTAAACCCTTTAATGGGCCATCTACACAAATTATGGGCCATTATTAAATCAAAATTAGACCACTGTGGATGTGATAATTGGGCCATCTATGGTTGTTTACGGGGCAATAAAATATCTTATCAGCCCATTTCTAAAACTTCTTTTGTTGTAATGTTACCTGTGATTGCCCATTCTTTTTTTTTTTTATTTAAAAGGGACAATGCACATTTTCTTGTCTTAAGTTATGAACAAGTTTTACAAACTATTAGCTCCTATATAAACTTTTACTAACAAGGATTAAGTTCAAGTTCAAATCTGCTTTATTATCAATTCTTCCACATGTACAGTACATACATACAGATAATCGAGATTGTGTTACTCTCAGACCCCCGGTGCACACAGATAACATTAACATTAAAGCCAAAAAATCTAGATCAAATATAAAATGCAATATAAGATACAACTATTCAATAAGGTAATGTAAAAAAAAGACATTACCATAATAAAAGACATAATAAGACATAATACAATTTTAAATAAAAGTTAAATAAAGCAGCGCAAGGCAAAAGGGAGATAGAGTGCAAATCAATGAAGTGAACAACAGTGCAAATAAAATGTTTTTTAGTGCAAAATCAAAAGCTTATTAAGTCTGATTAAAGTGACAAAGGGCTCAAGAGCAGTTATTTTATTTAACTGACTGATGAGGTAGTTGAATGACTTCAGTTCCATGGAGAATGAGGTAGTGAGCAGACCAATGCTGCACAAAGTGACTGGTGTCTGTCATCGTATATTAGTGTGTGGGTGAGTGGGGGGGTTTCGTAGTTCAGTGGTGCCTGGGGCAGAAGAGGGGGGGGGGGGGGTCAAGTTCGGGAGGGAGTTCACCTTCCTGACAGCCTGGTGGATGAAGCTGTCCTTTCAGTCTGCTGGTCCTGGCCTGGAGACTCCGCAGTCTCCTCCCTGATGGCAGCAGACTGAAGAAGCTGTGTGTGTGGTAAGTGGGATCACCTGTGATGCAGAGGGCTTTGCGGGTGAGACGTGTTCCGTAAATGTCCTGGAGGGAGGGGAGAGAGACACCAATGATCTTCTCAGCTGCTCTCACTATGCGTTGCAGAGTCTTTCGGCAGGACGCGTTGCAGGCGCCATACCACACAGTGATGCAGCTCGACAGCATGCTCTCGATGGTGCCTCTGTAGAAGGTGTACATGATGGGGACAGGGGCTCTGGCTCTCCACAGTTTGTGGAGGAAGTAGAGACACTGTTGTGATTACTTGGCCAGTGCTGCTGTGTTTTCAGTCCAGGAGAGGTCCTCTGTGATGTGCACAACCTGGAACTTGGTGCTGCTCACTCTCTCCACAGTCGCACCATTGATGGTCAGAGGAACATGCTGAGTGTGCACTCTCCTGAAGTCAACAACAATCTCCTTCGTCTTCTCCACGTTCAGAGAGAGATTGTTGTCACTGCACCACTTGGCCAGGTGGCTCACCTCGCTACTGTAGTTTGTCAGGGTTTTGCCACTGGTCACCCCTCATTGACTTTTGGTTTTGGCCGCCTCGCCCTGGGACCTCCAGGGTCCGGATGGGGAGTCCGGCACCGCACTTTCACCGCCTTTGATGCTCCACCCCGTGGGCCGCCGCCTCCGGGAGAGGCCCCCCCCCGTCCCTCCCCCACAACTGGTCACCCCCCCATCGACTTAGGTTTTGGCCGGCCATCCGCCCTTGCCACTGGTACCCCCGGGATGCCAAAGGGGGTGTCAAACCGAGGTCGCACCAGTTGGGCCTCCTCCTCGGCCGACAAAAACTTGGATCGAGGGATGACTTTCAATGGATCGCAGCAAATGAGCTGCGATGCCACGCACGAAACCCTGACCCAGAATCAGGTCGTCTACGAGTCATTTAGCACTGGGTTCTCCACAAACTTGCGGTAACATCTCCAGAGAGGGGCGGCACTCGTTCGGCCGCACCCCAGTCCAGTCACGAATGGCTCTCCACACCGGCCGGCCCCAGGGGGTCGGCTGGCTATCCCAGGCCAATCAAAGCCAGTTACCCCTCTGGTAACTATTTTTTGACACCTTCTGCTTAACACTCAAAAGGCAAAAGGATCGTGAGGCCCACTTTCACGATCCGGTACTGAAAATCAAGATCAAGTGAGCTTTTGCTCTTCTCTTCAAGGGGAGGTTTTCTCTCCCTGAGCTCACTTCAGGACACCTGTGTTACCGTTTGACAGGTGTACCACCTCAGTCAAACGCACAACCTGCCTCTGTCCCCAGGTCACACCCGAGGGTCCTCACCCAAGTGTTTAGGATACACATATTCAAATTACAGAGCCTCAAAAGAGACCTTGATTTTTTTTATCACAACCTCTCCAAGTTGAAAATGGGTAATTTGCGCACCTGCTGCCTTCCTTGGATGTGGTAGTCATTTCTCAGGCTCCCTCTGCAGAATCGAACCCTGATTCCCTGTTACCCGTGGTCACCATGGTAGGGCCGAGGTTATCTAGAGTCACCAAATAGACCAAGGCGGGGACGGATCCCCAACCCGGATGGGATTTGGATCTGATAAATGCACGTGTTCCCACCCATGAGGGAGGGTCGTCGCTCGTTTGCATGTATTAGCTCTGGAATTGCCACAGTTATCCAAGTATTGGGTGGAGCAATCAAAGGGACCATAACTGATTTAATGAGCCATTCGCAGTTTCACTCTACCAGCCGTGTGTACTTAGATAAGCATGGTTTAATCTTTCAGACAAGCATATGTTACTGACAGGATCAATCTGGTATATCTCGGGAGGGGGTGTGGGATGGACAACCGCAGCGCGCTTGTTTCCTACACACGGGTCTCACTCCGCGGTGGGTGTCGTGCCCCAGGGGGGCGGAACCCATGCGGCGCGGCCGCTCATAGGGCGACGTGCGGCGACCTCCCCCGCTCGGGGGTTATGGGGGTGGCTGGCCGCTGATCGAGGCCGTAACCGGGGAAAAGTGTGCTTCACGGGGACATGAGGAGGGCGACTGCCCGCCTCACGCTTCCTCTCCGCCCGCCGGTGGCGGACCCTTATGATAGACCAGCCATCTGAGTCTCCCAAGAAAGCAAGGGTCAGGGCCCCGTCTCATGCGTGCATGTGCCAGACACAGTGTGTTGCTCTCGTCAAAACCGAAACTTCCATTCACCGTGCCTCCTAGGCGCACCTGCCCATAGCGGCCAGAGGCCGGGCAGGGTTCTAGCTCGGGCATGCAACGTGCTCCACTCGAGCCGTTCTCTTGCGAAACGCGCCAGAACCAATGTCCACAAAATGACGCGTTCACCGAAATTGTGACGGCACATAAAAACTCCATCCCCTATCGGGCAGACCTCCAGATTCACGGGCGAATCCTGAAGGTGGCCGGGGACGAGGCACCTTTCCCGGCCTGCCCCAGAGCCTTGGGGAGGGTGGATGTCTGGCCAAAGCCTGCATTTTCGACTTAGTCGTTTTCCAACAACGAATTCCTCCAGGGCCTCTGACCTGCCGAGCGAGGCCGACGAGGGCGGGGGCCGGTTGGACAGGTCTCTCACCGAAGAGGCCCTGGAGCCTACGACCTGCCACTGGTCACCCAGTGAACTGAGAACCGGGTAGGGGGTGCCGTCTCACCCTCATTCCCAGGAGAGGGAAGCCACATTGGGCCTGGGTCGCTTGAATTAACCCCTGGAGCTCAACCTTCAAATTTACAGAGAACCAAACCAGGGTGAGCCATGTCACTCTCATGCCCAAGAGGGTGTGGCCACGTTGGGCCTGGGTCGCCCCTGGAGCTCAGCCTACACGGTTATGGATAACCGGAGTAGGGGGGCACCAGCTCACTCTCATGACCAAGAGAGAGAGGCCACGTTAGGCCTGGGTCGCTTGAAAAAGCCCCTGGAGCTCAGCCTCTACACTTATGGAGAACCGGAGTAGGGGGGGCCATGTCACTCTCAAGACCAGGAGAGGTAGGCCATGTTGGGCCTGGGTCACTCAAAACAGCCCCTGGAGTTCAGCCTTCAAATTTACAGAGAACCAGAATAGGGGGAGCCATCTCACTCTCATGCCCAAGAGGGTAAGGCCACGCTGGGCCTGGGTCGCTCGAAAAAGCCCCTGGAGCTCAGCCTGCAAGGTTAATGAGAACCGGAGTAGGGGGCACCATCTCACTCTCATGCCCGAGAGGGTGAGGCCATGCTGGGCCTGGGTCGCTCGAAAAAGCCCCTGGAGCTCAGCCTCCACGGTTAATGAGAACCGGAGTAGGGAGCGCTATCTCACTCTCACGCCCGAGAGGGTGACGCCACACTGGGCCTGGGTTGCTCGAAAAAGCCCCTGGAGCTAGGCCTCTAAGGTTAATGAGAACCGGAGTAAGGGGCGCCATGTCACTCTCATGCACAGGAGAGGTAGGCCATGTTGGGCCTGGGTCGCTCGAAATAGCTCCTGGAGCTCAACCTTCACTGTTACGGAGAACTGGAGTAGGGGGCGCCATCTCACTTTCATGCACGAGAGGGTGAGGCCACGTTGGGCCTGGGTCGCTCGAAAAAGCCCCTAGAGTTCAGCCTTCAAATTTACAGAGAACCAGATTAAGGGGAGCCATCGAACTCTCATGCCCAAGAGGGTGAGGCCACGTTTTTCCTGGGGTCGCTCGAAAAAGCCCCTGGAGCTCAGCCTTCAAATTTACAGAGATCCAGACTAGGGGGCGCCATCTCACTCTCATGCCCGAGAGGGTGAGGCCATGCTAGGCCTGGGTCACTCGAAAAAGCCCCTGGAGCTCAGCCTCCACGGTTAATGAGAACTGGAGTAGGGAGCGCTATCTCACTCTCATGCCCGAGAGGGTGAGGCCACGTTGGTCCTGGGTCGCTCGAAAAAGCCCCTGGAGCTAGGCCTCTAAGGTTAATGAGAACCGGAGTAAGGGGCGCCATGTCACTCTCATGCACAGGAGAGGTAGGCCATGTTGGGCCTGGGTCGCTCGAAATAGCTCCTGGAGCTCAACCTTCACTGTTACAGAGAACTGGAGTAGGGGGCGCTGTCTCACTTTCATGCACGAGAAGGGTGAGGCCTCGTTGGGCCTGGGTGGCTCGAAAAGCCCCTGGAGTTCAGCCTTCAAATTTACAGAGAACCAGATTAAGGGGAGCCATCCAACTCTCATGCCCAAGAGGGTGAGGCCACGTTTTTCCTGGGGTCGCTCGAAAAAGCCCCTGGAGCTCAGCCTTCAAATTCACAGAGAACCAGACTAGGGAGCGCCATCTCACTCTCATGCCCAAGAGGGTGAGGCCACGTTGGTCCTGGGTCGCTCGAAAAAGCCCCTGGAGCTCAGCCTTCAAATTTACAGAGAACCAGATTAAGGGGAGCCATCTCACTCTCATGCCCAAGAGGGTGAGGCCACGTTGTTCCTAGGTTGCTCGAAAAAGCCCCTGGAGCTCAGCCTTTAAATTTACAGAGAACCAGATTAGGGGGCGCCATCTCACTCTCATGCCCGAGAGGGTGAGGCCATGCTGGGCCTGGGTCGCTCGAAATAGCCCTTTGCGCTCAGCCTCAATGGTTATGGAGAACTGGAGTAGGGGGCGTCATGTCACTTTGAAGCCTTCAAATTTACAGAGAACCAAACTAGGGGGCGCCATCTCACTCTTATGCCCGAGAGGGTGAGGCCATGCCGGGCCTGGGTCGCTCGAAAAAGCCGCTGGAGCTCAGCCTCCACGGTTAATGAGAACCGGAATAAGGGGCGCCATCTCACTCTCATGCCCGAGAGAGGTGAGGCCACGCTGGGCCTGGGTTGCTTGAAAAAAGCCCCTGGAGCTCAGCCTCCAAGGTTAATGATAACCGGAGTAGGGGGTGCCATCGCACCCTCATTCCCAGGAGAGGGAAGCCACATTGGGCCTGGGTCGCTTGAATTAACCCCTGGAGCTCAACCTTCAAATTTACAGAGAACCAAACCAGGGTGAGCCATGTCACTCTCATGCCCAAGAGGGTGTGGCCACGTTGGGCCTGGGTCGCCCCTGGAGCTCAGCCTACACGGTTATGGATAACCGGAGTAGGGGGGCACCAGCTCACTCTCATGACCAAGAGAGAGAGGCCACGCTAGGCCTGGGTCGCTTGAAAAAGCCCCTGGAGCTCAGCCTCTACACTTATGGAGAACCGGAGTAGGGGGGGCCATGTCACTCTCAAGACCAGGAGAGGTAGGCCATGTTGGGCCTGGGTCACTCAAAACAGCCCCTGGAGTTCAGCCTTCAAATTTACAGAGAACCAGAATAGGGGGAGCCATCTCACTCTCATGCCCAAGAGGGTAAGGCCACGCTGGGCCTGGGTCGCTCGAAAAAGCCCCTGGAGCTCAGCCTGCAAGGTTAATGAGAACCGGAGTAGGGGGCACCATCTCACTCTCATGCCCGAGAGGGTGAGGCCATGCTGGGCCTGGGTCGCTCGAAAAAGCCCCTGGAGCTCAGCCTCCACGGTTAATGAGAACCGGAGTAGGGAGCGCTATCTCACTCTCACGCCCGAGAGGGTGACGCCACACTGGGCCTGGGTTGCTCGAAAAAGCCCCTGGAGCTAGGCCTCTAAGGTTAATGAGAACCGGAGTAAGGGGCGCCATGTCACTCTCATGCACAGGAGAGGTAGGCCATGTTGGGCCTGGGTCGCTCGAAATAGCTCCTGGAGCTCAACCTTCACTGTTACGGAGAACTGGAGTAGGGGGCGCCATCTCACTTTCATGCACGAGAGGGTGAGGCCACGTTGGGCCTGGGTCGCTCGAAAAAGCCCCTAGAGTTCAGCCTTCAAATTTACAGAGAACCAGATTAAGGGGAGCCATCGAACTCTCATGCCCAAGAGGGTGAGGCCACGTTTTTCCTGGGGTCGCTCGAAAAAGCCCCTGGAGCTCAGCCTTCAAATTTACAGAGATCCAGACTAGGGGGCGCCATCTCACTCTCATGCCCGAGAGGGTGAGGCCATGCTAGGCCTGGGTCACTCGAAAAAGCCCCTGGAGCTCAGCCTCCACGGTTAATGAGAACTGGAGTAGGGAGCGCTATCTCACTCTCATGCCCGAGAGGGTGAGGCCACGTTGGTCCTGGGTCGCTCGAAAAAGCCCCTGGAGCTAGGCCTCTAAGGTTAATGAGAACCGGAGTAAGGGGCGCCATGTCACTCTCATGCACAGGAGAGGTAGGCCATGTTGGGCCTGGGTCGCTCGAAATAGCTCCTGGAGCTCAACCTTCACTGTTACAGAGAACTGGAGTAGGGGGCGCTGTCTCACTTTCATGCACGAGAAGGGTGAGGCCTCGTTGGGCCTGGGTGGCTCGAAAAGCCCCTGGAGTTCAGCCTTCAAATTCACAGAGAACCAGACTAGGGAGCGCCATCTCACTCTCATGCCCAAGAGGGTGAGGCCACGTTGGTCCTGGGTCGCTCGAAAAAGCCCCTGGAGCTCAGCCTTCAAATTTACAGAGAACCAGATTAAGGGGAGCCATCTCACTCTCATGCCCAAGAGGGTGAGGCCACGTTGTTCCTAGGTTGCTCGAAAAAGCCCCTGGAGCTCAGCCTTTAAATTTACAGAGAACCAGATTAGGGGGCGCCATCTCACTCTCATGCCCGAGAGGGTGAGGCCATGCTGGGCCTGGGTCGCTCGAAATAGCCCTTTGCGCTCAGCCTCAATGGTTATGGAGAACTGGAGTAGGGGGCGTCATGTCACTTTGAAGCCTTCAAATTTACAGAGAACCAAACTAGGGGGCGCCATCTCACTCTTATGCCCGAGAGGGTGAGGCCATGCCGGGCCTGGGTCGCTCGAAAAAGCCGCTGGAGCTCAGCCTCCACGGTTAATGAGAACCGGAATAAGGGGCGCCATCTCACTCTCATGCCCGAGAGAGGTGAGGCCACGCTGGGCCTGGGTTGCTTGAAAAAAGCCCCTGGAGCTCAGCCTCCAAGGTTAATGATAACCGGAGTAGGGGGTGCCATCGCACCCTCATGCTCAGGAGAGGGAGGCCACGTTGGGCCTGGGTCACTCGAAAAGGCCCCTGGAGCTCAGCTTCCAAGATTAATGAGAACCAGAGTAGGGGGCGCCATCTCACTCTCATGCGCAAATCGGAGCTCTACCCGGGAAAGGTGCACCATCCTGGGCAAGGCCGCCGGAGAGGGGGTGGTTGGATGTTCGACCGGGGCCCGCTCGAGAACGCCGGGGCCTAGGGACTTGAAACTCGGGTCGTTGATATGGCCCGTCGGCCCCTCTTGGACGCCGCTGCCCCCGAGCCGACAGCCACCCGGGGGCCGGGGATAGCGCCCCCCAAAGTTCGAAATTTTGAACCGCTATATCTCGCCGAGGCCGAGTCCCAGGGACTTTAAACTCGGGACGGCGGTAGACCCAGAGGCCCCCTATCAGATGCCACCACCCACGGGCCGATAGCCCCCCGGTGGCCGGGGATAGCGCCCCCCAAATGTCGAAACTTTGACCGGACATATCTTGCCAAGGCCGAACCCCAGGGATTTCAAACTCGGGATATCCCCTATCTGACGCCACTTCCACCGAGGCGATGTAGCCCCGGAGGATGGGGATAGCGCCCCCCATCCCCCCAAAAAATGAGAAGTCCCAAAACTTTGCCCAGTAAAAAAAAAAAAATAATAATAATAATAATAATAATTATATATATATATATATATATATATATATATATATATATATATATATATATATATATATATAAACACACACAAAATAAATAAATAATTTATAATCCCAAAGGCAGGGCAGTAAAGTGCCAATATATTATACTCCAGACAACTCAGATAATTAATATAATATAATATAATATAATATAATATAATATAATATAATATAATATAATATAATATAATATAATATAATAGTTGTCTGGAACGCATCACGTTAACAATTCAATAAATTAGCGTGTACTACAATTAGAGCCATCCTATAAATTGACATTTCAGCATTTCAGGGACATTCTTAAACGCTTAAGGTGGCTTAATGCATTAAAACATGTTTTTAAAAGATCAAACTCAGTTGAAGACATTACAGCATAATATTTATAGACAAGCATATTAGTTTTTGAACGCAACACATTTAACCCTTGTATGGTGTTCGGGTCTGTTGGACCCGTTTTCATTTTTTATCAAAAGAAAAATTGTATGATTAATTATTTTTTCAAGGCTAATAAATGTGTGGAAACTGTAGGTCTTGTGTACCTTTACTCTGTCCTCCTCCTGTCAGTGTGTGTGTGTGTGTGTGTGTGTGTGTGTGTGAGTGAGTGTGAGTGTGACTTTTGTGTTTCTGCACCTGCCGTTCCCACACAAGGTCACAGCATTGATGCAAAAGAAAAAAAAAAAAGAAAGAAAATAAATAAAAAAATTAAAGCACGACCACTGTCTGCTCTCACATTCCCGCTCATTTTCCCTCTGTCTTGCGGGAACCAATCTTTCTTTTCTCATACTCTATCCCATCTTCGAATTAGGCACGGGACACAATAAATAATAATAAATAATAAGCTTTGGCAGTGTGGTGAAAATTGTAGGTTCTGTGTACCTTCACTCTGTCCGGGCCTGCTGTTATTGTGTGTGTGTGTGTGTGTGTGTGTGTGTGTTCTTTTTTATATGGTTTTTGAGGTCACAAGTGTGTATAATGGGTATTACAACATAAACATGGTTTACGCGTCCCTGGTATCCTATGTGCCAAAGAAAGGGAAGAATGTGGTACTCATGATTACACTGCACAGGGATGGAAGAATCTGTGTCCAGGAGCTTTAAAAACCATAGATCATCATGGATTATAATGCCACAAAATGAGGGGTGGATAACATGGACAAGCTGGTGACTGCCTACAGCTGCAAAAAGAGC
This sequence comes from Carassius auratus, assembly GCF_003368295.1. Lineage (NCBI taxonomy): Eukaryota > Metazoa > Chordata > Actinopteri > Cypriniformes > Cyprinidae > Carassius > Carassius auratus. The sequence goes on from NC_039259.1 coordinate 75,068, forward strand.
TATAAAAATATATTTAAATATTTGATTTTAGCCGCTTTTTCATATTTTCCACTTATATTAAACATATGTAAATATATTTTTATTGGAAATATTTACATATATTTATTTGCTATATATGTAAATACATTTAAATGTCAGACTATGTAAATATATTAATTTGCAAAATATGTCTATGTATTAATTTTTAATATTTGTTAACATATTACATTTCATTACACACAATTGCAAAAATGAGCAGTAGGGGAGAGCAGGGGCGAAAGTAAAATTTTTCAGAAAAACTTCATTTTAAAAGATAATGTTGTATACAGAGATATATTTCTGCTGTGGCCAGTAACTCAGAAGTGTGGTCTAACAATACCAGGTGGTATTTTGTAGAAATGTAGAAAGACTTCAGTATAATTTCACTTTGAACATAAGTTGAACATTGTTACTTGCGACCCCATCGGTTGGGACGAAAGTAACACAACAATATAAGCTAGATTTTTTTCTTTTACTCTTATTTCTCTTAAGTATACCTGATTGTGACCTTGTTAATAAGTAACTGCAAACATATTTTGTCTTTTATCTTTGCAAAAAAAAATATTAAATTACATTTTTAGATTTTCATTTTAAATTTAAGTTTAAGTTTCATCAGATGTCTTAAAACCTGACTGTATTTATTATTGTAAATTTCAATGTATTTTTATAAAATGATAAAAAAATTCTACAGAATGCACAATATAAAAATTTAATCACATTAGTATAATAAAAAAAAACTCAAAAAATAATTTAACAGTAGGCCTATTCATGTTTCCATCCAGTTGTTTTTATGCATGAATTGAAAATGTGCATTAAAACATCTGGAAACACTGCAAATTCACAGGTGGAGGTGTAAAGGCTAAGATATGGCTAAAACCTAAATATAAATGTGATGTAGCAGCTGCCCAGAGAGAGATGTTCCTCTATGTCCAGAAACACCCTCTCAAAAACATCTGGATAAAACCAGACCTCTATCTGTCTTTCTGACCCTCACTAAGACATATTCTTTTGGTATAATATGACATTACCATTTGTAAGAAATGATGCAAGACACAGAAATTCACAATATAGCTTGCACTGGAACAAAATAAATACTTTTTGTGACTGTAGCGGGACAAAAGTAACAACTGTTACTTTCGTCCCGACAGGAACTCCTGACATTTAAACTCGATTTAATTTTATATTAAAAAAAAAATTTGAAAATGCAAACTTTAGGATGTGTTAAAGCACTAAATAACCTGTAGATTGGTCATTACTGTGACACATGAAACAAGAAAAACAACACGACTAATAAAAAAAAATTACCGCTTCAACAATTTACTTTTTGTACTCGAAAACAGTTTTACGGACCTAACTTCGGGAAACGATGAGGAAAACACATGATATTTCTCAGCTCCGTCAAGGATTGCATGCTGAACATGCTGTCATAGCTGGGAATGCAAATGCAGAAAGAGGCTCGGAGAAAATCGCTTTGTTACTTTCGTCCCGTGTTTCTTTCGCCCCGGTCCTCCCCTACATTCACATGACAAAACACATACTATAGAAAAACAAGAATTTTATTGATATTGACAAAAGAGTGCACATAAACTCCACAATTAAAACAAATCAAACCAGCAACTTTACTAAAATTGCTATTAATAATACTAAAGGATGATGCTAAAACCTGAAAAGTAATTCTTGAAGATATTTTTTTTTCATTAATGAAATAATTAATGAAATAAAGTCTGTGTGAAAAAAAAAAAAAAAAAAAAAAAAAAAAACAGTTTTAGAGTTGTCTAATAGGCTGCATTTACACTGCAGGTCTTGATGCCCAAATCCGATTTTCTGACTATATCCAGTTTTTTTGACGACCCGCTTAAATCATCTTTTAAAAGTGTCCCGTATCCGATTTTTGCATTTACACTATACACTGCTGAAACTACCAAACTTAGACGTTCTGACCCGGAAAAGGAAGTAAAACAGCACGAAATACAATGGATGCAGATGCAAATAAAATTATACAGTGTTTTGCTTTCCACAATATTTTGGAAACTCAACTAAAAAATCAGCAAAACATTGGTCTCGTATGGCAGAGAAAAAAAGAGGAGCCTGGGCGAATTTCACGCCTATAATAAGTCATGTGATCTCAGTTGGTGGTGTCCACCTGAGTTGACGTCACTTTTTTAACGACGTACAACTCGCATTTACTGGGGAATATCCGATTTGTCTGCTTACATGTCACACGGAAATGCACATATCCGATTCAAATCTGATTTATTACCACATATGAATGAGGCCTGAATCCGATCTGAGAACATCGGAATCCATGCGTTTTTTTATCCTGCTTCCACGTTCACCGGTCATATCCAATCAGTGGCACATGAGAGGAAAAAAATCAGATTTGGGTCACTTGAACCATTTGACTACTCTACAATGAAAGATAAAAACATGTTTGGAATAGTTTCAGCCCATTTTCATTCATGTAAGTGGATTAACAGTACTGCTGCCAATTTAGAAAATGAAAATAAGGGACATTTGTGGTTTTTCATAGAAAAATAAGGGACAGAATAAGGGGCACACACAAAGGCCTATATATATATATATATATATATATATATATATATATATATATATATATATATATATATATATATATATATATATTATGGCCTTATATGGCCTTATAGCTTTCATAATGCTTCTTTGATGCCTTAAATATAGGGCGATTCCATAACTCCCTCCACACAGTTTAAATGCACCTCGAATGCGCATGCCCATCAAACACATTACACAGCGTTTACATAGTACATAAAACTATAAACTTTTCCTGACACTTGATAACATATTTATTAAGTTGATAGTAGGCCTAAACTGAATTAGAACATAGGATCAATATAATATAATATAATATAATATAATATAATATAATATAATATAATATAATATAATATAATATAATATAATATAATATAATATAATATAATAATAGCTTTAAAAATGGTAAACATAGTGTAGAAACTAAATGCATTGCTGCACTACAAAAACACATTGATTCAAAGTTATTTGAAGCATGAATATAATTTCACAAATAGCCTATGTAAACACACACGTAGCCTATGTATTTTTAAAATTTATTTTCAAAATATATTTCAATATATTTAACAGTTCTTCACACATATGTGAATATATTAAATTTCCATATGGGTAATGAACACTTATTTTCATGAACCTTGCAAACTTAGTTGAATCCAGCTGAGAGATCTTGTGAAGTGTGCATTTTTATCCAGCATCATCTCGTATTCTCTGTGTGACGGTCGGTCTGTGTGAATTAAATGCTTTAAACTTTAAACTCGTGATTTCAAATTATGCTGTGCTTTATGCATTTGCCCACTGTCATATTTATGTAATTTTCTCTGTGTGCTGTATGTAAAATGAGGGTTATACTGGCTTTATTTGAAAAATATAATTCTCAGTGCACACAAACTTCCAGAATACAGAGTGCTCTGTTGGTTACAGTGTTGACTTTCTTTTTAATTATATTTTTATTAAATGCTTATATATTTGTGAAAAATCTAAAGTATAAGTATGCTTTTTTTATCTGCGATTTTTTTCACACCAAACCCAATTTTCGATTTTAATCGATTTTTTTTTTTTCTATTTAAAAACAAACTACAACCGACAAAGAAATTGCTCAAAACAAAGGCAGGCACTGCCATTGTAAACAGTAAAAATTTAGCTTATCAGCTTTCTAACAACTTACAGTGACACAATGCACCTTCAAAATAAATTAAAATATAAATAAAAAATAAAATTGTGTGTCCCTCTTTGATAAAACACTTTTGGTTAAATAAATGTAACAAAAATGACAAAATTAGATCTATTACAAAAATACATACTTGTCACAGTGGTATTCATAAAGTGCTAACAAAACTTTAAACTCATTAGCGTTAGCATTACAGAAAGGTCTGATTTACGCACTGTTACAACAGTCATTGTTTTTTTCTTTTTTTCTTTTTACATTGACATTTGAGTTCATGATTTTAATGTTGTTGTTTTTTGTGGCACACTAAAGACTAATGACAGACTGTTGATCTTTGAATAATCTCATCTGGTCACCTCAGAGCCATATAGAGTGAGAGTTGCGACAACTCCATTGACTCCAATGGAACGCTTTTTTACAGCAATGGCGGCTCGTGGAGCCTCTAAATAGTTCCCGGAAGTAGCAGCAAACCGATGCCGCGCCGTAGAGATGCAGCAGAACAAACCGTTTGCGACGCACTTTTAAAAGGTAAGACGTCAAAATAATACGATTGTATATTACCAGTACATCTAAATAACAATAAATTGTAAGTTAAAACCTTGTAGTAGATTATTACTCATTAAATGAGTAGATTTAAGGGATGTTATCAGATAACTAACAGATTAGGCTAGGATTGGAGCTGCATAAAGTTAGTAACGAACACCCTAATTATTGTAAAATCTGTTCTCTTAATTCAGTTTCATCCATCGTGTTTGCAATTAGAAAAAAAGGAGTGTAAACATATTTTTTTGCAGGGTGGGGAAAGTTAGCTAACGTTACATAGCCTATTACGTTAAATATAACGTGTGACAACGGTGAGAGGAAGTGGAAAAAATGAGGTTATAACGTTTGTTCCTTATTACACGTATTAAATTCCTTAATAATAAAATACACCCTATTGATTTAAATTTAGAGTGAATTGAGTTTGCAAAAACATGGGTGGAGTGTTTTTTAGTCATTGTGATTCATTGACTATTACCTATCTATATTATATAATAATACTGTATTATATACTTAAACTTGTTAGTGTATAAAAGTAACATACTGTGGGTGCTGGTGGGGTGGATTAGTGGTGCCACTGGACTGTTCTGGGATGGATCATCAGTGATGATCTTTATTTTTCTTAGTGCTGCCTTTGCATTGTTTGATATTTTTTTTCTTGTCTCTTTAATTTTTTTAATAGACCCAGGTAACTGGCTGATGGTTCACAGGAATGCTGACTGGCTGCTGACTGACTTGCTGCTGGCTGACTGGGCAGTGTCACCTGTCCCTGTCTCTCCTCTCTAGCCATGTCCTTTTTCTTCACTGTCACTTTCCCTTCTCTGAGTGTCCTCGTTCTTTTTTCCTTCTTCTTTTCCTTTGAAACTGGTTGAGGCAGAATACATGGTATTGCTAATTTTAAATATTTAAAATATCACATTACTTCAACTAGTACGAGTTTGTACATATTATATATGAATCACCTGAAATAACATAGCTGTAATCAGCAGCCATTTCTTGTATGTTCACAGGTCTAGGGGTGCATCGTGGAGCAGGGCCCTCCTCTTTTTGACCACAGGATGATGTACAAAGATTGTGGGAATAGCATCTGGTCTCAGCCTACTCTTGAATTTTTTGGTCAGGACAAATTGCTTTGGTCATTTCCACAGACAACTTTTTTTTGTCTACCCACATATAGTACATATCACATGGTGGTTAAATGCATAGTTATAGGTAACACTAATGACTCCCTGCAAATGTCTCACCATGAGTCTCAGCTCCCTGGGTTTTGCAAGGCTTTGCTTGTTCCTTATTTCTAGTAAATCATTTTCAATGTAAAAAAGTGCAAATAAATTTAAGTATAATTACCTAACAATTTTTTGTTGTTGTAATTTTTATTTATATTTAGATTGCTCCTGCTGACTTGAGCCAACCATTATTTTCTCCTCTCTATGTCAGCTGGGAAGCCATACATTCGCACACCTTTCTCTGACCGAGTGGAGCATCCCCATGCAGCACAGTAAACCATGGTGGATACTATGCAAGGACAACATGAAAGAAAGGACACATACAAAATGCTTGCCATGCTATTAAATTTATTAGAAATGTATTCATGAATTGGTGTAAATAGTTAATTGTATTTATTTGAATAAAAATACAAAGTAATCTCGTAATATATAATTACAATTTAAAATAACTGTTTTCTATTTTAAAATGTAATATACTCCTGTGATGCCAACCTGTATTTTCAGCATCATTACTTTTGAATGGCAGTGTACATGTTTATATATGCTTAAGTTGTTTTAAACCTGAATATATTGTGTACATGAATAAGTATTGTAAGAATTATACTAGATATAATAGATATATTATTTATAATACATAATTATATTACTATATGTAATTGTAAGAATTATAAACAGTAAGCTTCATTTTACATTTATTTAACATGTTAATTACTGCTGCTAAAAGTTAATTGACCCATACTGTAGTGCGGAGCGAGCTGAAAATCACCTGTCACCAGCCTGTCTCTGTACTACCTGAAAGTCATCAATATGACATTAGTTAACATGAGATCAGTGAAAAAAAAGGACAATATGTAACGTAAAAAGGCAACAGTAACCCGTGTTTATACAACTTAACGTTAGCATGAAATACGTTTTTAAAATAATGGTACTTGAACACTAATCCTCAAATATTACCCGATTTTATATTTTATAAACAACATTGCTGTAACTACATACTCATGCTACATACATATGTCGATGTGTTGTATAAATATATAAAATAAATGCATTTATTGACTCCTTATTACCAGAAATCGCAGTTCTGTCACTCTACTCTTTCAGTTTGAATGGCCGCCAATGCACTTCCTGGAACTATTTGAAGTCTACACGAATCACGTGACAACCAAACATTTCGAACTTCCGTTGTCGCAAATCTCTCTCTATATGGCTCTGGGTCACCCTAACGTTTTGCTCTCTCCGCCATCATCACTCTTTATTATTAAGCGTGAGTTTTCGTTCTGTTATTCGTGTGTGTGCGCCGCGCTCGTTCTTGTTGTGTGTGTGTGACTGACAGACAGCCTCCGCAGCGCGCATGACAGATTTCGCAGATCTCACAGACAAACAACTTAATATGATCACACATTAGAAATGTTTGGTGAGATAAAATGTGCACGATTACATTATTCAGGAAAAATACATAGTACATAATTTTTTTTCCCCTCCAGTACCGAAAGCAGAACCTATAGCGTCAGATCTTACTGATACTACGGTCTTTCATAATTTAGCCCCGGGGCCAGTTTAATACCAGGTTTCGGTACCCATCCCTGCTGTTTAAGATGCTGGAATAAATTTGTTGTGCTGGTACCTTTTGTAGCAACGGCTTTTAAACACACTTTGGAATGTGGCATTATTTTTTCTGTGTCTGACACTAAAAAAGCAAACCAATTCCAAACAATGGATGAAACGGTGCCTTTCTTTGGAACGAGCTCTGCACTGTTAACTGTCATGTTGTCTGTTCGGCTGTAAGGAAAGCGGGGGGAGGGCGAGCCCACACTCTGAACTACGGAAGCCTAAGCAGAGAGCCGGTGGTGGAAGTTAAATAGAAAACGTCTCCGGTTACTATCGTAACCTCGGTTCCCTCTCGAGGCGGTAACTCAACATTACGTCAGCTAAGACGTATATGGGAACTCTTCCCTTCTCCACTTTCACTGAAATCTTATTGGCTAACGCCAGCTGAGGACAGCTGGCCAATTGACGCGAAGCATGCAAATACTGGCGGGTCAGCGGGCAGTATAAAATGCATGGGCGCGAAAATTACGTCAGAATCACGACTGAACGCTAGCACAGCTGATCAAACAGCGACCACGGCGGCTAACGTAATGTCTCGTTCCCGCCTCTCAGGGAACCGAGGTTACGATAGTAACTGGAGACGTTCCCTCTCGAGGCGGTAACTCAACATTACGTCAGCTAAGACATATATGGGAACTGTATAAAATCCCGCCGTGAGAGCAGTGAAGATAAGCCCTGAACGGAGTCAATCACCCCCTCGCATAAGCAGTACAGTTCTAGCCAATGGCCGTGTCGCTGAGAGTGCTTGCATCTGATAGGTGGAACTAGACCAATGAGACATCTGCTCCGAGCCTAACTAAATTAGCATAATTTCAAGCAATATATCGAAATCTGCACTAGCCAGGGCAGACACCAAGCATAAGCACTCAAGCATGAGAGTTAAACAGAGTCGACGGCGTTTGCGGTGACTACTGCATAAACCATATAATCCATAACACAGAGTTAGCAGCCATGGTAACTACTGTATAGCTGGTTATAACAGAATGAATAAAACTTAACTCTCCGATAATATAATACATAAATACTGGACAGACATACCTCTAGACCAGGCCCATCAGGAAGCCTTTATATTGACCTCGCAGAATGAGCTCTGATATTGAGGGGATAATCCTTCCCCTGGCATTCGATAGCGTCCACGATCCAGTGAGAAAGTCTCTGTTTAGAAACAGCACATCCCTTATTAGATCCACCAAGCACATGAACAGCTGGTCCGACTGACGAAAGGTGGCCGAGCAATTCATTTACATCCGTAAAACCCTAACAGGGTCCTGGCGCTCTGAGCATCAGCGTCACGCGAGGCTGACGGCTCAACAGATAAGGCGGGCAGGGAAACAAAATGGTGTATTGAGTGATTTCGGAACGAAACCCGGTCTCGGCTGGAGAGTGACATAACAGTCGCCAGGCCGGAAACCAATGCAATATCGTTCACCGAAAAAAACCATGAAATTCTCCAAGGCACTTCGTCGAGGCGAGAGCAAGAAGCAAGGCAGTCTTCAGGGAAGCTCCTTAACCGCAATCGAGGTTAATGGCTCGAACGGTAGTAAGAGACAGAGCCCTCAAAACTAGAGCGAAATCCCACGGCGGCACGGAGGGCGGCCATGAAGTGCACAATCTCCTCGCTCCTCTGAGAAAACTGATTACCAGAGCGTGCTTACCGATCGTTTGCCCGTAACCGGGGAACGAAAGCGGCAATAGAGGTCACATACACCTTAGTGTGGATGGTTTCAAACTCCCGCTATCCATACTGTGCTGTGGAAAGCGCAAAACATCCGACATGGAACAGGTCCCCGGGTCAATATAAATGTTCTCGCACCATTTTGTAAAACTCACCACATCTGTGCGTAGCAGCGAATGTTTGATGATGCTCGCGTCTCTGTAAGTGTGTTTAGCACTCGTGAGTGTAGAGCGTCCCGCTCATTAGGGTCCCTGCAGCGGCCACACATGAAGGTTCCACAGCTTGGGGCTGGGGTGCTATATTGTGTCATTCGCCTGAGACAGCAGGTCCTGCCTGAGGGGGATTCGCCATGGGGGAGCCATCACTAACTCTCTCAGGTCCGCAAACCAGGGCTGAATCGGCCAGTTCGGGGCCACGAGTATAACTGACGCTTTCTCCTCCCTGATTTTGCCAACACAGGCAGAATCTTCACAGGAGGGATGTGTAAGCCTGGCTAACGGCCAACGCGATGTCAGAGCATCTCCCGGCTGGGGGGCAGTGAGATAGCAAATGTGTTCTCGCTCGTGGCAACAAATCCACTTCCTCCCTCCCAAATCATTAGATCTGATCTTGGGTGAAGCCTCCATCTCCTTGAGGAATCCCGTTCCTCGAAAGCATGCTCACTCCCCGGTTCAAAGTACCGGGAATGTGCGACGCTCTTATGGAGATTAAGTGTCGGTCCGCCCACAACAGGAGACCCGCTGCCTGTTTGAATAGAGCTCTGGAGCGCACGCCGTCCTGGCGATTTATGTACGAGACCACAGACGTGTTGTCGGTTTGAATCAGTACATGTTTCCGCTCCAATTTCGACTGAAAGGCTTGCAGGGCCATTAGGACACCACTTCCATTATTCCAAACGGTTTATGTGCCACCATCTCTGTGACTCCGACCACAGGCCCAGGAGCACTGCTCTCCAGCCTAGATTCGCGTTCGCAGAGAAAAGAACTTCTGGGCTGAACATATCCGGGCTGTACCACGGTCTCAGAGTGCTGACGCAACTGTGAATGACCGTATGTGCTTGTGGACCGAAGACCACGCCTTCGGCGGAACTCGAGTTACAGCCAAAACTGTAGCGGCCGCAATGTAGCAGACCCAGATGGCACACCGAAGAAGCCACTGCCATCAGCCCCAGAAGCCTTTGGAATTCCCTCAGTGCAAATGACCTGCCCGGTCTGAAACAGCGCAGAGTCAATGAAATGCTCTAGAGAAAGATGGGCTCGCATCGCCATCGAGTCCAAACATATTCCAGATATGTTACAGTCCGACTCGTAAAAATACGCTCTTCTGCATATTCACACGCAGTCCCAGCGTATCCAAACGGCGAAGCTTTGTTTCCACGTGACTGATAGCACATCTCTTGAGTGGGCTAAAATCAGCCAATCGTCCAGATAATTCAACATGCGCATTCCGCTCGATCTGAGGGGAAAATTCGCTCTATCGCTCTCTCTCGAGCAGACTGAGAACTTCCTGTCGCAGAACAGGACGGTTTTGGGGCAAAGTCAGTGACGGGACCACGCCATTGAAGCGGGGAGGTCTGCGTTTGAATTGGAGAGAATATCCGTCGTGAATTATTCCCAGTATCCACGGTGAAACGCCCGGGATTCCGTCCATGAGATGACACTGCGGACGCGTTAAGTCTACAGCCACTGATGGCATATTTTGACCAGGGCCCCGCCCCCGCGAGGCTGGAAGCACTGGCGGGAGGGCGGGCGCGTCTCGTAATGGTGTGACACTCTTGCGCCATCGAGAGGCCATTATAATCATTGACTGTGGCTCTGCGCTGTTTGAGACAGGGCGAGTGACACAATACTGGGTGCAATAATTAGTATACATGCTTCTATAGTATAATTTTTATTCATAAAAACATCATTTAAACACATATAGCAATCGTCACCCATAGTGATGTGGGGGACATGATTTATGTGTCTTAGTGGTGTTGGCACTCTCGCTCCTTCAGCGAGACGAGTGACACAGTGTTGAGTGTAAGAGAAGAAAAGCTCTTTCGTTGATTGTATAATGCTTTTATTGTGGAACTCACACAAACAGCATTTAAACAGACATAGCAATCGTCGCCCGAAGAAAAATGGGGGACATGATGCATCTGAACATGGAGGGTGACACCGTGTTTATGTGGTGTTGGCACTCTGGCGATGCCATTTTAATCATAGGTTGCGGCTTTGCACTGTTCTGAGACAGGGCGAGTGACACAGTGATGAGTGTAAGAGGAAGTAAAGCTCTTTCGTTGATTGTATAATGCTTTTATTGTGGAACTCACACAAACAGCATTTAAACAGACATAGCAATCGTCACCCGAAGAAAAATGGGGGACATGATGCATCTGAACATGGAGGGTGACACCGTGTTTATGTGGTGTTGGCACTCTCGCGAGGCCATTATAATCATGGGTTTGTGGCTCAGCGTTGCTATGAGACAGGACGAGTGACACAGTGTTGAGTGTAAGAGAAGAAAAGCTCTTTTGTTGATTGTGTACATGCTTCTATTGTGGAACTCACACAAACGGCAATTAAACACACATAGCAATCGTCGCCCGAAGGAAATGGGGGACATGATGCATTTGAACATGGCGCTTGGGGGCGGGGCCTCCCGCTCACTCACTCTTTCACCGTCAGGGAGACGGCTCGATGGCGCGGTGGCTCTCTCGCGGCGCGGGGTCCTCGTCCTCAACTGACCCTGACGTTTCTTCCCAGGCTCTTACCACTGCTGGTTTCGGCCGAAACGAGCGTCCGGTTCAGAGCGGGGTGCCACTGCGGGCTATTTTAGCTGGTTTTAGAGCCTGGTGAGGTGCATAAGAACCTCGCAGAAGAAGACTGGAGTGAGCGACGGGGCATCACGTGGCTCTTTCATAAAGAACAGAAGCAGTCTTCCCTCAGAAGTATAGGCTTTGTTCGTTTAAGGGCCGTGAGCTGCACGGCTTGGAAGGCAGGCTGTGGTCCGAACCAAAAGCAGAGCGAGACGGGCACAGGTGCGGTAACGGTGCGGTAACGGTCTCCTTGACGGGGGGGGGGGGTGAGGATGGGGTGTTCCGCCCCATCCTCGTGCGTGAACATGGCCTGCGTAGCAGAGTGGGTGCGAGCCGATTGGGGTGCAGCCCACGACTTCACCACGAGCTCTCGCACGCCTCAATGCCGTCTGGTAGCAGCTCGACTGGAGGAGCCATGAGTCCAGTTACCTTCCACAGGCTCGTCAGGTGCGTTTTGTAAGTGAAACCCAGCTCTGTGAGGGCGCCTTTCCGAAGACCCTGATGAGCTCCTCCTGGAGGTCTGCAGGGCCCTCTTGGTCGGGGCGGTCTTTTTTCCAAACCTTTTCCGACGTCGAAAGCGACATGGAGTCGTTTTGCTCGCCAGCTCCGAAGAGGACGAAGTTCGCGGGGCGGAAGCTATCGTCCACCACGTCTTCGGGCGGGGGAGGGCCCACCAGCGGCTCGCTAATTGAACATACAATTGTGTATTTATACATGGTGGAAGGTACGACGGTGAAACAACATCGTGTTATCAACGTTGATTCACTTTTTAAAATCAACACCTCATTCAGCGTTAATCCAAGGTCTGCAGAACGACCATAATTCATTTCGGGTTCTGTACTTCTGGCTGCTGCGTGTTTAAAAAACCCAGTGTGTCCCCTATTTCTTTTTCTTGTGTATGTTTAGATTCTGACGTAATTTTCGCGCCCATGCATTTTATACTGCCCGCTGACCCGCCAGTATTTGCATGCTTCGCGTCAATTGGCCAGCTGTCCCCAGCTGGCGTTAGCCAATAAGATTTCAGTGAAAGTGGAGAAGGGAAGAGTTCCCATATACGTCTTAGCTGACCTAATGTTGAGTTACCGCCTCGAGAGGGAACCGATTTTCATTAAAAACAAATCGCCCTTAACCTCAAATTCGAGTTAATCGATAAAATCGATTTATCACCCAGCCCTAGTTTGGTACCAGCTCACACAGGAATCAATGGAAATAAAATAGCAGATAAGTTAGCAAAAAATTCAAAAAATGCAAAAAAATTAATAAAAATAAAGGATATTGAGATCCCATTAGGAAGAGGAGAAATGTAATAATTTATTAAATAAAATATTCAAAAGAGTAAATTTTATAATCAAATGAATTCATCAGTTAAAGAAGTAAATAATTTTTGAAGATGTAGGAAAGATGAGGTGATTTGAAATATATTACAATTTGCACACGCCGGGCTAAATGCATTATTATAAAAAATAGGTAAACATATTACAGGTAAATATAGTTTTTGTGTGGCAATAGAAACGTTGAATATGTAATATTAAAATGTGGGAAATATAATATAGAGAAAATAAAATTGATAAAGAATTTAAAAGGTAATCATAAAGAAAAAAAAGAAGATAAATTGGATATTAGGGAAAGGATAAAAGGAAGGCATTAATCAGAGAATAGCAATGAAATATATAGCAGAGACAGGATTAAATAAACAAATTTGATTGTCAAATGAATAAATAGATAAATAAATAAACAAAGAAATAAAGCAAAGAAATAGGGGACACACTGGGTTTTTTAAACACGCAGCAGCCAGAAGTACAGAACCCGAAATAAAATTCATATTAAAATAAATAAATGAATAGATTCTGAATGGAGGCGAGACTATCACCCACATATGAATAGGAACATGTGGTAGCGGTATGTGCCAGTGGTGCGGAGTACGCCAAAAAAATCCAACCCAGCAGCATTTCAGCGTTGAAACAATGTCAGGTACCATGGTTGAATCAACACTGAATTACCTTTCGATTTTGCAAATTGGATCAACGTTGAAATCGCGACGCTGTTTCACCTTCATCACGGGTGAATTATGGTCGTTCTGCAGACCTTGGATTAACGCTGAATGAGGTGTTGATTTTAAAAAGTGAATCAACGTTGATAACACGATGTTGTTTCACCGTCGTACCTTCCACCATGTATAAATACACAATTGTATGTTCAATTAGATCCTAGTTTGCATTTAGATCAACACCGTACAGGATAAAGGCTATAAATCAAATGACTGGCACCAATGGCTTTATAATCAACTTCAATAAACTACCACATGCTCAAAATTGATTTTTAGTGATTTCTAACGGGAATCCCCCCGGAATGTGTCTTCTTTACCATGGGGAATGCTGAATGAGATTTCTACCGAAGGGGACTCTAAAATGTCAGAACCAACAGCCTTGTGCATACAGTGTGGTTGTGCTTTGGGTGATCCTTGAAAGTGTCCCAGCGTTAGGTCCTTTCTGGCACTGTCCCCTCCACTTGAACGCTTTTATGTACCATACTGTATAAACATTTACATTAACATTTAATCATTTAACGGACGCTTTTATCCAAAGCGACTTACAAATGAGAACAATAGAAGCAGTCAGGTCAACAAGAGAACAACAACAATATACAAGTGCCATGACAAGTCTCAGTAAGTCTAGCACAGAACACATAGCCAGGTTTTTAGCCATTATTTGTATTTATTTATTTATTTTTAATGTGAAAGACAAGAAAAGAAGGAAAAGTGCTAGTATTAGTTGGTTAAGTGCTGGCGAAATAGATGAGTCTTTAGATGTTTCTTGAAAATGAGTTAAGAGTAAAGATTGGGAGGTCATTCCACCAGCTGGGCACAGTCCAGGAAAAGGTCTGTGAGAGTGATTTTGAACCTCTTTGGGATGGCACCACAAGGAGTCATTCATTTGCAGAGCGCAAACTTCTGGAGTGCACATAAGATTTAACCAATGAGTTTAGGTATGTTCACAATATTTCACAATAACTTTGATTTCACTAGCTAGGACCACGCCACAAACCAGCTATGCAACTGGGGAAGAGTAGAAAGAGGATGAAGGGGTAGAGGGAATGGGATGATGGTCAGGTTGATCAGGGCATTTTGAATTGATGGCTCGAGACTAGCAGAGCAGTGTGAGGTGGCCCGGTATATATGGAGGTTTGGAAGTCAGGTGATTGTTTGAGGCGTGGCCCTGCTCCCGAACTTTAGTTAACCTCACTTAACTCCAAATTGTGAAATATATTTAACTGAAAACTGAATGCAAAATAAATCACAGAATATTTTCACTTTACAGTTCAGCAACAGTGAGGTTGGAAACAAAGTGGACAACACTATTCATTAAACACTTGTTTAATGTATTCAGATGAAAATTTACAATATTAACAAATTATTCATGAGCAGTATTTTCAGAGACCCCAGTTAAACTGTTTTAATCAGAACACTAGCAATGCAGTGTAGTAAAACAAGTCAAATCAAATTCAGTAAATTTTTTATTTAAATTTATTAAACTGAGTACAATCAAAACCTATCACAAAATGTGACCAATCACGGAAAGTAGGGACACAAGTCGGTTCTGGGGCATTTTGAGTTATTCACAGATTCTGAAAAGTGTAGTCTCCAAGCTTTTTCCAACGATGTGTAACACATGAAAATCTGATAATATTTGGAGAAGTTGTGGCCATTTGAAGGTAGGCACTCAAAAAAAACTCAAAAAGCAGAAAATGGCCTCTGAAGATTGTGCAGTTCTCACTGCTGGGAGTGACAATGGGGCTCATTTACATCTCATTTAGATAAGCCAAACCCCCTGCATAGCAACGACAACGGGAAAAATCGGACCGCATACTATTAATAATAAAGGAGAATGTGCATTGTAAATGTCAGTAATTTATCTTTTTTGAGTTTTATAAAAAAGATTTAGAGACTGAAATATGTGAATTTTATCTTTTTATAAAAAATCTTTAAATCTTTCAAATGTGGCCATAATTTTTAATGTTATTATTTTAATGTTTATGTAAACAAAAAGTACATATTGATGCTAATTTTATTTGTTATTTGCTCGTTTTCTACATAAAACTTGGTGAATTGATTTCATTGTGTAGCATTAGGACTTTTTTTAACAGGATTCTGTGATAACCGATGAGCTAGCTAATAACAATAGGTAGATATGGGAAGGTCTAAACAGGAGATAACGTGTACGTGTTCTTAGAATGAACACAAAATGACAAACTTTGATGTTTATGGAAACTCACCCCATAAGAAACAAAAGTATTCTTGCAGATCTCGATGCCTCCAATGAAATAAGTCGTTCGGGCACACTTTCTCTTTGTCGGGGTCTTCTTTGTGGATGTAACCATCTCCGAAGTTTGCACTGTGCGTCTGTTTGCCTCTAAATGTTACGGATTTTCCCAATTTCTCTGTCTTTATCCCCATCAAATGTTACTATCGATATAGCCTCTGATATCTTACGGTCCAACTCGTCTGATGCCAGTCCAATACATTCTTCCTCGCCATCATCTTCGCTCGGTTGTAGATTAGGGATATTACAGTCTTATTATGCCGCTTTCATCATCGCTCAGATCGTCTTCAGAATCAGTGAGCGCTTGTTTATAAGCATCCGGCTTGTTGAAGAAGTACTTAAAAACATTTTCGGTGTAACGGTCTTCATCTTCATTGAATTTTTGTACATCTTCATTGAATTTTGATATCAGCTACAGCTGGCCAGAGCGCTGCATACTAAGTAAAGTGAAAGTGATGTGACATACAGCCAGGTATGGTGACCCATACTCAGAATTTGTGCTCTGCATTTAACCCATCTGAAGTGCACACACACAGAGCAGTGAAACACACACACACACACACACACACACACACACACACACACACACACACACACACACACCCGGAGCAGTGGGCAGCCATTTATGCTGCGGCGCCCGGGAGCAGTTGGGGGTTCGATGCCTTGCTCAAGGGCACCTAAGTCGTGGTATTGAAGGTGGAAAGAGCACTGTACATGAACTCCCCCGACCCACAATTCCTGCCGGCCCGAGACTAGAACTCACAACCTTTCGATTGGGAGTCTGACTCTCTAACCATTAGGCCACGACTTCCCTCAGAGGGCGGGGGCAATAACAAAAGAAACAAAAGCCGGCTTATCCAGTATGGAAATACAGACAGACAATGAAACACCCCTACTGCGTGCTAGAATCTCCGACAAACAAGCTGATTTCAACCTCAAAATGTACGCTTTTAAATATACCAATACTGCTATCTCAAACACAGAGAGGCTTCTTTGTGATCTCAACTAACAGATTCTGCAAAAAAACAAAAATCACCAATTTTGAAAAATTTTTTCAAGTTTTTTCATTTAGCTCGAAAGTTGTGCTGCCGACTTGTGTCACTGGTTTCCGTGACGGGTCACAAATGTCAATGAATCTCTAGCAGAAGTGACAGTGCAGTGTAGCAGATGAACAATTTCTTACCAATGTTTCAAGAATAAGCTGGATCCTTAATGACTCTACAAGGAGAAAGGAGAAATGGTTTACTGAAAAGTTTTTAAAAAGCAGAATTTCATTTTATACCATTTCTTTAAACCAGTGGTTCTCAAACTTTTTATACCAAGTACCACTTCAGAAAATATTTGTTATTAATATTAAGTTCCACCATAATGACCAACATTAAATTTCAGCAGCGTAGTAAGCCTAACTATTCAGCTACAGCTCTACAGTTAAAAAATGAGGCAGTTTTATTCTAATAAGAATATTAATTGTTGTCAGCCACTTTACCATGGTAAGGCAAGGCAAGGCAAGTTTATTTACATAGCATATTTCGTACACAATGGTAATTCAAAGTGCTTTACATAAAAGAAAGTAAAATAATAATGAAGAAAAATTATAACAAGAATTAAACAAGCAATTTTTAAACTTTTAAAATTATTACAAAATGTACTTATTTAAAATGAATTTAAAACAGTTAGAAAATTATTTTACATAAAATAAAAAAACAGTGGAAATATAGTGCAATCAGTTTGGACATTGCACAGTGCTCATTCAGTAAATGCACAGCTAAACAGATGAGTTTTAAGTCTAGATTTAAATGTGACTAGTGTTTTAGCACATCTGATCTCTTCTGGAAGCTGATTCCAACTGAGGGCGGCATAGTAACTAAAGGCGAACTCCCCCTTTTTTGTGTCCTTGGTATTTCTAACTGACTCGATCCTAATGATCTGAGTGCTCTGTTAGGTATATATTCAGTGAGCATATCTGCAATATATTTCAGTCCTAGGTCATTTAGTGACTTATATACGAGTAAAAGTACTTTAAAATCAATCCTAAATGTAACTGGAAACCAGTGTAAGGACCTGAGGACTGGTGTGATATGCTCAGATTTTCTGGTTCTAGTCAGAATCCTGGCAGCAGTGTTCTGGATGAGCTGCAGCTGTCTAATGCTCTTTTTGGGAAGAACGGTGAGGAGCCCATTACAAGAGTCCACCCTGCTGGTGATAAAGACAAGTTTCTCTAAGTCTTGGCTGGAAACAATGTTTTTTAAATGATAGTATGCTGATAGTTACTGCTTTGACATGACTACTGAAACTAAGGTCTGTCTCCAGAATCACACCAAGATTCCTGACTTGATTTTTAGTTGTTTGATCCCTAGAGTCAAGGTATGCATTCACCTTGAACACTTCATCTTTGTTTCCAAATGCAATGACTTCAGTTTTTTCCTTGTTTAACTGATATATATTCTGGCACATCCAACTATTAATTTCATCAATGCATTGGCAGAGGGAGTCAATGGGGCTGTAGTCATTTGGAGATAAGGCTAGGTAAATCTGGGTATTATCAGCATAGCTGTGATAGGCAATTTGGTTCTTTCTCATTATTTGACTTAGTGGAAGCATATACAGGCTAAACAAGAGCGGTGCAAGAATTGAGCCTTGTGGCACTCCGCATGTCAAGGACGTCCACTTAGACTTATGCTCTCTTAGACTCACATATTAGCCTCTCCCTTCTAAGTCTAAGTATGATCTGAACCATTTGAGTACCATCCCAGAAAGCCCGACCCAGTTTTCCAGTCTCTCTAGTAGTATGTTATGATTGACAGTGTCAAACGCAGCACTGAGATCTAGCAATACCAGCACCGATATTTTGCCAGAGTCACAATTTAAGCAAATACTGTATAATTTATTATCTCAACGAGTGCTGTCTCTGTGCTGTGATGCGGTCGAAAACCAGATTGAAAATTGTCCAGGTATCCATTTGAGTTTAAGTATTTGTTCAACTGTTTAAAAACTACCTTTTCTATAATTTTGCCTATAAAAGGAAGATTAGATATTGGTCTAAAATTGCTCAAAATGGTGTTATCAGGAGCCTATTTTTCAGGATAGGCTTAACAACTGCAGTTTTTAGGGAGTTCGGAAATGTCCCAGAAAGAAGTGAGGCATTCACCACTTCTAAAAGATCTGCTTCCAAGAGGTTAAGCACACTTTTGAAAAATAATTTAGGCTTTGTCTTTACTATGTCTTCGAGAACTTTGCTATCAATTGCTTCAAAAATAGACATAGTATCTTTTTGATATTGTGGCCTAATCTGTCTGACCTCTGCATTACTTGAGGGTGTGCTAATAACCTTCCTGATATTGATGATCTTCTCAGAAAAGAAGGATGCAAACTCATTGCATTTGCTGTCACTGGGAATCTGACTTGGGGGGTTTGTCAGTCTCTCAACAGTGGAAAAAAAGAGTACCATTGTTATTTAAGTTACTGTTTATAAGGTTTGAGAATAAATTCTGTCTAGCTGTGGCTAGTTACACATTAAAAGCATGAAGGCTGTCTTTATAGATGCTATAGTGAATTTCAAGTTTCGTCTTCCTCCACATCCACCCTGCTTTTCTGCATTGTCTTTTCATAGTCTGAACTGCTGTTGATCTTCTCCAAACTGATTTCTGTCTGTCTGTTTTCTTACTGACTATTATTGGAGCAATATCATCAATAACATTCTTAACTTTTGAGTTGAAGGAATCGAGGAGAATATCAACAGAGTCTGCAGAAATGCTTGGTGTTAAAGATATAGCCTCCATAAATAGTACACTTGTGTTCTCGTTTATGCATCTCCTTCTGACAGAGACAGATCTAGATTCAGTGGTAGCAGAGATCAATATATCAAAGAAAATACAGAAGTGATCATATAGTGCTACGTCCTTAATAACTGTGGATAAAATGTTTAGACCCCTTCTGATGATTAGATCCAGAGTGTGTCCACCTTTGTGTGTGGGTTCATGCACATGCTGAGTCAAGTAAAAAGTGTTTAGAACCATTATCATTTCTTTTGTAGTTTTTTTTTTTCTGTGTTATCTATGTGAAAATTAAAATCCCCTGCAAAAGCAAAAAAGTCAAACTCTAAGGAAATCATTGATAACATTTCTGTGACCTCTTCAACAAAGGCTGGAGAGTATTTTGGAGGCCTGTAAATAATAATAAACAGAATGCGTGGAGCACCTTTCAGCACAATCCCTAGATATTCAAAAGACAAGTACTGACCAAATGACACTTGCTTGCATTGATAGACATCTTGAAATAGAGCAGCTACACCTCTATGGAAGCATATGGGTAGCATTATTCAATTTGGAATGTAATATGCAAAATGACAATGCAATATGTCAAATGACAATGCATTTCTGTATTTACATTTACATTTTCCAATACATTTGTGCAACGTATGGTGCAAAATGAAAATGAAAAATAAATTACATAATTTTAATTTGCCATTTCACACACTAGTTTTAATCTGTAAAATGAATACTAATTTTAACGCTTTATAAGTTGCAAAATGAAAATGAAAATGTTCTACAGAAATTAGATTAGATATGTATAACATGTTCAAGCAAAAACTGTGGCAAAATTATCATTCAAATGCAATTTTTCTTAATTGCATTAACACTCACAGTCAAGACACTTACAGTTGCATTTTCATTCAATGTCCCGCAATGAATGTAGCAAAATTTAATGTGCACATTGAAAATGCATTCCGAGCCGATCACGTGTCTGCCCCCTTGCGCCACGTCAATCACTACGTGAACAAGGCGGGGCTTGCAGAAGGTCAGGAGACTCAAATCTCAATTAGAGGATTCAAGTGAGAGAACATAGACAAGACAGTTGGCCCGTGTGCGTTTTCATCATCTCGGTTTATGGCTTCAATATTTCATGCGCACTTGTGGGCGGAGCTGAAACACAGCTTTTATCTGATTGGTCGAATCGCTCCACCTTCTGCTTGGTCTTTTCATTCTTTCAGGCAGAATAAGAGTCAGTGCGAGTAAAGCACTGTGATGTCTGAAACCACCGCTCACTGTTAATTAGCATAATATTTCATTCAGATGTAGCTGGGCACATAATTCGTGCTGCTGAGACCTGCAAAAGACCCTGTAAAATTATTTCTAGGTTACTGTATTGTATAAATATTGTCCCACTGATAAAAGCAGTGCAAATAGTTCTGTCTCCTTGGATAACAGTGAAGTGGAAATAAATATAGTTACATTTATGAAATAGAATTAAATAGGATTTTTTGGGAAGGTAAGTCTGGTCAGTTATACAGCAACGCGAGTCAGACGAGTCTGAAGATCTGAACTGAATTTGGTGAAACATTAAAATTCTAGTCTGTGTCAATTACTCTCGTAATAAATAATAATAATAATGTTACCAGTATTTATAAGTTGCATCAGTCCAAAAATACTTGATGTGATGAAAATACATGATGAGGAAAAAAACATAAGTCGCACTGGACTAAATCGCATTTATTCAGAACCAAGAGAAAACATTACCGTCTACAGCCGCGAGAGGGCGCTCTGGGGTAGGCTACAGGAGCACTGAGCAGCCCTCTCGCGGCTGTAGGCTGTAGATCTTGGTTCATTTCTCTTGGTTCATTTCAAATTAATTTTGATAAATAAGTCGCACCTGACTGTAAGTCGCTGGACCACCAAACTATGAAAAGAAGTGCGACTTATAATCCGGAAAATATGGTAAATATTTGTTGTCTTACTCAAGCCCAACAAAGAAGACTAAAAAGAGAAACATCATTCAATTTAGTATGTAATAAAACGAATATTACTAATTTATTTAAGAAATGTAACTATATACATTTTCACAATTATTTATTAATGTCACACACACATACCTGGTGCCTTTAGACTTAAAAGATGATGAGAGTGGTAAATGTTACAGACATGGAACTGTTCAGTCTATTATTGATTTTTTTTTCCACTTCACTTTTATCTAAAGAGACACAACTATTTGCGTTGTATTTATCAGTGGGACAATATTCATACAATACTACAACTTGATTACGTTATCAGATTCCAAAACTCAAGTACTTGTAATTAGAGTAAACTACTTTTTAAAATACTCGTAATCAGACTACAGTTACTTTTTTATGGATTACAGGATTACATATATTTGCACAATGGTAATAAGTGGTTCACAATTCTCTGATTCATCTAAGTTTATTTTTTAACGTTTATATTTTTCCTAATAAACCTGCCACTTATATACGTTCATAATTCTTCAAGTTTTTCCAGCGGAAACGGGGAGGGGTGTCAGAATTGCGCTCAAAAGAAATCAGCGACAAGATAATGAAAAATGGAGGGGAACTTCTTTTTATACAGTCTATGAGGGGAATGCAGTTTCACTGTAAACAGTGACTAATAACGGATAATGTATTGACAGTATCAAGATCGCGTCAGTTGAGGCTTGTGCAGTCTGTCTGACTCGTGGAGAAATCAAAACTATAAGCACAACCACACACACAAAGAAACAAAACATGAACAAACACACTGTGGTAGAAAAAAAATCTAAATATTCTGTATAATATGTGCAACATCACACGACCAGGAGTGATGTTTTCCCGACTTTCTGCTCGATTGCAAATGTGATACTGATTTTATACATATTCAGTTAAATAAACAAGTAATGTTAACTGACTTACATTTTAGAGACATTGTGGATCGTTTTTACTTCATTTCAAACAAAAATAACTATAAGCAAAGCCACAGCAGAACTCATCCCCAAGCAACATACAAGTGTTTCGTTACTAAATTATTCATTTTCAAATGAGTCAGTGATTCAGTGAGCCGGTTACTTGCTTCATTTGTTGAATGAATCAGCCATTTGAACGAATCGGTTGAATCAATGATTCAATCATTAAGACAGTGACTTGTCACCACCTACTGTTGGTTTAATATAATTTTTAAAAGTATCATTGCATTTTTCCAACATTTCATATTTTGTATGTCAAAAAAGTACAACATTAATCTAATAACATTATTTATGCATTTGGACAGATGGAGTTTGTTGATATTGTTTTCATTTTAATAATAACAACCATAATGTCTTATTATTCTAATTTAATGTATCTTATTGATCACATGTAAGAATTCAACATAAATGTAGACATCTACATTTAATCAGTTTAGGAAAATATTTCCCTTTATAAAGTTAAAAAGTATAACAGTAATCAATTTAAGGCAAATATATATATATATATATATAATATATATATATATATATATATATATATATATATATATATATATATATATATATATATATATATATATATGTTGAATAAAATAATACCTGATGAGACTGCTTCAGAATATATTACATTTGTGCCAAAAAAAAAAAAAAATTCCCCAGACAGTAACTTCCCCAAGTAACTTTTTTTCTCGGACAAGTGAATTATTTATTTACTTTTTACATGACAAGCTCATGTAAAAGCTTAATGTCAAGCCCTGTATAAGCAATATTATTGTTGTGAGTTTCATCCTCTTTAATTCATTTTTGTAAAGTTGTTATTGTTTGTCTTTTTCTCATTGTTACTCTGCACTTAAAATGGTTTGAGATGGATAGAAATGTAATTGCTGTGTGTCTTTTTCAAAATTCATGTTTACAATGTACCTATAGTTTGATGTTTATCAATGATACAGTCATATTCACTTCTAGATTCAAATTCGAGATTTTTCAAACAGTTGTATCTCGGCCAAATACTGTCCAATCATAACAAACCATACAGCAATGGAAAACTCATTTATTAGGAGGTGCTTATTTCCTCTGAATAAATTTAAAAAACTTTAAATTTGATCACCCTCAAGTAGAAATTAAGTAGCATGTGACCTGTGCTGGCAAAATTAGTCACAATGAGCAAAATTAGTTGAGTTTTTTAATTTTTTATTCTCATTAGAAGTCCTAGAAATCTGGCCAAAAATGACTGAGCTACACCCGTTTGAAGTCGAAAGAGTTGGCAAAGTCAATTTTGAGAAAAATCAGGTTAAAGTTTTCTAAAGGTTCCAAAGCAAAATCACAGAGCAATGTTGAATCTTTTCCTCCAGTTCTTTTCTTAATAATAATTCACGTTTTTTATTTTACATCTGAACAAAAGCATTCAACTAAGAAAAACAAATAATCAAATGTAAAATCCCTTTATTGTGTTCATTACAAATAAATGAATTATTAAAAATTCATTGAAGAGCAGTGCGTGACTGTGATTCTGTGTATATTTATCAGGATATATATAATTGTAATTTGAATGTCGGATTGAAATGAACACTGTTATTAGAATAGTTAATTGTTAGCATATGTGCGGCTAATAATAATGATAATAAAAATAATAATAATAATAATGTGACGAGTGGGACGGGGCCGAGGGACGTGGGAGGAGCGAGGCCAGTGGAGTGATTGGAGATGAGCTACACCTGTTCGACCCACGGAGGAGATGGAAGGATATAAAACTGGAGCGATGACAGTGAAGGACGAGAGAGGACCAGGCCTGGGCTTTTAGTTGTGTTTGCTTTTTATGTGTGTGCATCAGTCGTCCGTGAGGGGCTGATGCGCTGTTTTGTGTTTATTTTGTAATTAAAGTTTCAGTTTGATTGTCCGCCGGTTCCCGCCTCCTTCATCCCGATGATTATGGAGTTTTTATTATTACAAATAATTAGCATGTTTTTGTGTTTTGTTTTGGTACTAAAATTGGTACAGAGTACCATGGATTTTCACGGGCACTGGTACCGAATACAGACTGGTACCGTGACACCACTAATAGTTAGTAAAACTGAAGACCATGATTAATCTGTTCAGGTGCACTGCAGGTTGGAGCAAAACTCTTCATGTAAGTGGACCTTAAGAGATAATGTTGAGATCTCCTGCAATATATTCTGAACATTTATATTTACATTTAATAATTTAGCAGACGCTTTTATCCAAAGTGACTTACAAATGAGAACAATAGAAGCAATCAGACCAACAAAAAAAAAACAAAAAAAAACAACAGAATACAAGTTGATCATTCAAACAGGCAGAATGACTTCTAGACTGATGACTTACAACACTGGTGTCCAGTCCTGGGCTGGAGGACCAACGCAGAGTTTCTGCTTATCCTTGATCAGCTGCAAGGGTCTGCTTAACTGGGGTTGGATCTTAACTCTGAAAAAAGAGAAGGCAACCAATATTATGATGTTAAAATTTAAAGTAAAAAAATATGATTTAGAAATATGCACAACCTCTGAAAATGCACAAAGATGAGAAGAAAGCTATGTGTTTGAGAACTTTCAACCCACTGAAATGTATAAATTATTAGCAATACTAAGTCACAGATGCATTTTTTTTTAATATTATTAATATTCTTGAAATATGTTACAATTACCTTGTGGTTTATGAAGGTATTTTAATCTCTGAAATAGAAAAGATCTGTCAGTGATGAATGGTACCATACATACATCATATGTAATTATATTTAATAAGAGCTCTCACAAAATACAACAGATCCTATTATAAACAGAGATGCTGTCTACAATGGATGTGGAACGGCACGACACAACACATTCCTGACAGTAAACTGATGCTTCATTCTATTTATGATGTACTGACACAAAGTTCAAATGATTTTTAACAGTCACTTTGTCGCGTCCAATGTAGACACGGTGTGAGAGTGTGTAGCTTGCAGATAGAGAATGGGAATCTACGTCACTGTGCATTGCATTCAGGATATACAATACAACTCACAGTTTGCTGCAATTACGTCAGTCATGGCAGATCACGTGGCGTTTGCTTACTTGATCGCGTTTAAGATGTGTGTATAAGTGGTGTTTTGGAAGGGTGTCTTCCAAAACAAGATAACACATTGGATATACACTTTAGCAGTAGCTATGACATGGGTGTTTCTGCTAATACAAAATGATAAAAGTAACCTATAAAAAAAATTCCCTGGTTTAACACACAAGATTTACAGTACCCTCCTGCTGAGCTCTTTTTAACATTTTAAACATAACACCACTGATTTTCATATACAGAAAATCACAATTCTGTTGGATTTATATTGTGATTTAGACCAACTATTTGAAAGTGAACAGAATGTTGTCAAGTTGTTAGCATTTTGCTAACCACACGCAGGTGAAGTATAAACACAGCAAAATAAACTAGACAATATGAAGAAACCAAACAAATGAAGGAACATAATGTATTATGTATCATTTGTATAGGAGCATACATTTATGACCACATTAGATTGTATGTTTTTAAGATTAACATTTTAGTTATTAAAAAGTCATGCAAAATAAACATACACAAACTTTATATTAACAATAAAGTAAATACAATAAAATAATGTTTAATAAACATGATTTATAAGATGAAGACGACATAAAAACGTATTGAACTGTTTTAAAAGTCCATATCAGAATTTCTGAAACTGAAGGCGACTCGCAATAAACGTGAAACACACGTCATCGGTGTCATTAGTGAATCCAGCCAATCGTGGATCAGTTGTGTCACCATCAGAACCTGTGCAGCTGCTCTTAACAAGCTGCGCTGGCTGAGTTCTCGGGCTACTCTCGAATCGTTCTCACGGTACTTTGATGGCACACGTCACAGTCACGTGGAGTCAGCGCTGTATCAAGTCGGACAAAATTTCTAACCGGCATGCACTGCTTCAAGTCACCCGACGATCGGTCTGCGCAGAGCTCCATGAAGTCGAACAAGCCTTATGTGGAAAATAATGTGTTTTTTGAACCTTAAACTGCATAAACACATTGCATTACACCAAATACATAAAAATACTCTTTTCAACAGCATCATTTCATTAAAGTCTGCATGAAATTAAAATTGACTTTACTATACTAGCACACATCCGTGCAAACAGATCCCCTGTAAAAAAAAAAAAAAAAATAATAAAGAAAAAAAAAAGTCTTCTTAATCTTTAATCAAAATCAGAACAATTCCGCTCTGAAATGACAACTTCTTTTCTGATGACTTCAGTTTGACAATTTGGTCAGAATATCCTTAAACACACCTCCAACCATTAGATTGCTATAAATGAGAGACAGAGAGAAAGAGCGCAAACAATAAAACTATGCCCTCTACACGGACTTTAAAGGAAAGGATGCATATGTGTATCCTTCGCACTCTTCGCGCTCTCAAATCACCCACAATCCTATGCGCGCAGCTTTGCTATCTAACATTAGTTCAAAAATTCAAAAAAGTCGAACGTTAACGTAGTCGGAGCGTTAACGGTTTTTATTTAAGTTACCAAACATTTGTTATAACTGTAGTAAATATAAGTAAAGTTTGACGTTTAAATGCCAGTACAAATTACTACCGTATTGATATTGTAAATTATACAAATACAAATGGTTAACTGAACCGGACCTGTCATTTAACAATTGGTTGCTTCATCGGCATTTCTTTTATAAATAACTAGTTAAGTTGTCCAAAGTAATTTAATGATACCATTCACAGCGTTATTCAAACTGACCTTTTCACTGGCATAATGACGCAATTATGTGCACTTGCTAGCCTGTTCCATTTACGTGTTCTCCGTATGCTAAAGAGGAGTCTCACCTTGCCTCTGACGGAAGTGACTTGGAAGGATCAGTCCTACCAAGGAAGTATCCTTGACATTGAGAAACGCCTACTGTTTGTAATGTTCCTGTAAATAGTAAAATACAGTTTTTGAAACTGTTCCAATAAATACCTCTCATCTTCACTGTCCTGAGTTTCTAAGCAAGCAGGAATATCTGGAGGAGTATCATCTGTGAAGATGATGTTTGTTAAAGAGGAGAGTGAGGAGAACACGATTAAAGCAGAACTCTGGAGAATAAAACACGAGGAACAAAGAGGTGCGTCTTTAGTCTTCATTCATCTTTAATGACTGTTTCTGATACATTAAAATCAATCTAACAAAGATTTAACCGGATGCCAGTGAACCCCTTAACAGTTTTACATTCCTTAATGTGAAAATAAGAGCTTAATTATCATTAAAGTGGCTTAACTATGTGATGAGATGTATATTTTATTTTCGCTCGTTGTTGTTTTAGAGTTTCCTGAGACAGGTGCCCTGCTTGTGATATGAAACAACCTTCAGCTTACAAATTGTGTACGTTTTAATACAAAATTCTACCAATAAATAGCGTTTTGGAGCTATTTGTGTATTCTATTTGTGGCGTTACTCGTCAAATGTAGCGCTTCAGTTAGAGCTTTTATCTCGCCGGCGCCGCCGCACGGTCACGTGACATCCAGAGCGCGCCAAACTAATGAGTGGTGAATTATGCAGCTATATAGCTGTATTGTCTGTGGCAGTTTTTTGGTAAACATTACAGCATATTATACATTGACTAATACGTCTAGGACATTTACACTGTCATTTTATTCTGTGAGTAATGGGAGAGGCAACATTAATATGGGTTTCTTAACCCTCAGTCAAGTACTCATAATGTGACCATACAGCTTAACTATTTTTTTTTTCAGTGGAATAAATGTTGTATATTTTAGTTCAATAATATTTATTTCATATTCAGAGGAGATATTTTGGTAGTAAATACTATTTGTGCAATAAATATGGCCCATTAATGACTTAAAATATATGTTAAATATGTCTATTACTTCTATCACAATTAGTGTAGTATTGAAGGTTACAATTGTAGAGAAAATGGTTTTAAATTCCAATGCAAAGAGTTTTGTGGTGAAAAAAAAAATAATAATAATTTGTGATTCCATGGTTTATCTATAGGTACCTATGTGGCTCTTTACTAAATATATCTACAATATTGTTATCCTTACCGTAATTTGATGTTCTTCATTTAAAAAAATATTAAGACATGATTAAACATCTCAATTCTTAAATGAGAAATGTAAAAATTTAATAACTTACTAATTAAAAAAATATATATATATACATTAATTAGTCATTTTTATGTATATAAAAAAATACTGGTAAATATAGATTAATCTCACTGTGATCTTGAAATTAATCTAGATTAATCTAGATTAATCGAGATTAAAATGGCTCATTCGAATTCTGCCGAATGCATTCAGAATATGTGTGTTACCCAAATAAAATTGACAAACAGTAAGTATTTGAGAAGGGGTTTATCAAGATAGGTGGTGCATTAGAAAAGGGGCTCATCTCCTGTTTCCAAAATGCATCACAAAGTGCTTGAAAAAGCTGTAAACTAATTCCACATTGCACAAGGTGCAAACAACCTTACGCCTGCTTCACACCAATGTTTAAGTTTGTAGGTGTCAATGTACAGAAACCAAATAATTAAATGTAAAATAGCAATGGATAGTCTTCAATGTAAAAATGAAATATACAATCAAACTTACGCTTCAACACCTCTAAAAGAGACAAATTTCTCTCACAAAAGAGATACGGGCCGATTTGCGTCTTTTTAAAGATGTCATTTCGCCCATGTGTTTCTGGGTGCGGTCGATATATCGTTCCTCGTGGCTGGATGATTGGTTCCTGGGGGCTGCTCATGCGGATCGCCAGCACCCCCCTCTGGTTCCTTTATTCCCGGAAGTGCACCAGGAAGTAACTAGTTCATGGAAGGCACCTTTAATTGCCTGAAACCGTTCTGGTTCTTCCTTCGCCTACACTGCCCTCGATGGCGGGGCGGCCAAGGGGTATGCTGGGATTCCCCCGGTGGAGCGTTCTGTTGCGATGCAACTGTGTCCACAGAGCGCCTCCACTTGGCGTGGTGGTCCCAAGTTGCCCTCCAAGGCCTGTAAGTTCTCATCCACGCTTGTGGCCAAGGCTTACAGAGCTGCGGGCCAGGCCGCTTCTGCCCTGCATGCCATGGCCTCACTTCAGGTCTATCAGGCCAAGCTGCTCCGGCAGCTGCACGAGGGCGGTGCTGACCCAGGGGTTTTGCAGGAGGTGCGCACTGCTACCGACTCCTGCTCCTTGGGTCAGGTGATATCCACTTTGGTGGTCCAGGAGCGCCACCTATGGCTGAACCTGGCAGACATGAGGGAGTCTGATCGGGCTCAGCTCCTCAACTCCCCGGTCTCCCAGGATGGCCTCTTCGGCGATGCGGTAGAGAGCTTTGCCCAGCAGTTCTCTGCCGCCCAGAAGCAGTCTGAGGCCATTAGACACATCCTGCCCTGGCGGCCCACTGCTGCTTCCACCCCGCCGCCGGCACAACCTCAGCCTGCTCATCGCCGAGGGCGCCCCCCTGCGGCCTCCTCCACTCCCGCTCGGCCACAGCAGCAGCCTTCACCCCGGCCGCAGCGAGGAGATGGCCGCAGAAGGGCGGCGCAACCCGTCTCTGCCCTTAAACCTGCCAAATGCCAGGCCAAGCAGCGTTCCTGAGACGGGCGACCTGGAGTTGGAGACGTCAGCTCATCAGGAGATGGTAGCAGGACCACTCCTTCCCCCGGAGGAGGGCCGGGGGAGAATCCTTTGTTCTCGTTTTCTTTTTGTTCCGCCACTGGCCCTGCGGCCGGTGGTACCCAAACCTTCACTAAAAGAGCTGTTTCCTCTACCTCCGGGTCCCAAGAGGCCACGAATGACAGCTGGCGACGTGCTTCCTCGTCGCTCTCGTTCTCCTCTCCCCTTGCCAGTTTCCATGCAAAGACGGCTCAAGAACGCTTCGCCTTCTCATGCCCTCTTTGCCACTTGGAGTCAGACGAGTACCTGCACTCCGCCCCCGCTAAGGGACGCTATGCCTCCCATGCCGGGGCTGTCTGCTCCACCACGCTGCCCCACTGTGGGTACGCCTGTAGTCCCCTTGACCCCGCTGGTTTGGTTCCTGGGAGCCTGGCTAGAGCTCCCCATGCCTTGCCGCTGGCTCATCCGGACACTCAGGCTCGGCTACGCGAATCAGTTCGCCCGGCGTCCCCCCAGGTTTCGGGGTGTCCACGTGACGATGGTGGGCAAAGATGCCCCTGTCATGCGCGCGGAGGTCGCGACCCTGCTGGCAAAGGGCACGATAGAGCCGGTCCCTCCAGCCGACATGAAGTCCGGTTTTTACAGCCCTTACTTCATAGTACCCAAGAAGACAGGTGGGTTACGGCCAATCCTGGACCTGCGTGCCTTGAACCGAGCTCTGCACAGACTCCCTTTCAAGATGGTAACGCCCAAGCGCATTTTCGAATGCATTCATCCGATGGATTGGTTTGCAGCGATCGACCTGAAGGACGCGTACTTTCATGTCTCCATTCTTCCTCAACACAGACCGTTTCTTCGGTTTGCTTTCGAGGGGCAGACATATCAGTACAAGGTTCTCCCATTCGGGTTGGCCCTGTCTCCCCGCGTCTTTACGAAGGTCGCGGAGGGAGCCCTGGCTCCTCTCAGGGAACAAGGTGTCCGTATCCTCAACTACCTCGACGACTGGCTGATCCTAGCTCACTCTCGAGAGTGGTTATGCGAGCACAGGGATCTGGTGCTCAGACACCTCGCCCGACTGGGTCTTCAGGACAACTGGGAAAAGAGCAAACTCTCCCCTGTGCAGAGAATCTCTTTTCTCGGTATGGAAATAGACTCGGTCGCCATGTTCGCGCAGCTTACAAACGAGCGTGCGCAGTCACTGCTGAATTGCCTGAAACAATTCGAGGGCAAGAGAGCGGTTCCACTGAAACTGTTTCAGAGGCTCCTGGTGCATATGGCGTCCGCGGCGGCAGTCATACCGCTCGGGCTACTCCATATGAGACAGCTTCAGCACTGGCTTCACGACCGAGTCCCGAGATGGGTTATGGCAACAGGGCACGCTCCGAGTGACCATCACTCCGGCCTGCCGCCGATACTTCACCCCGTGGTTGGACCCCTCATTTCTACAGGCCGGTGTGCCCCTAGAACCGGTGTCCAGACATGTTGTTGTGTCAACAGATACCTCTGCCACGGGCTGGGGTGCCATGTGCAACGGGCATGCTGCGTCAGGCTCCTGGACAGGACCCCAACTTCAGTGGCATGTCAATTGCCTCGAGTTGCTAGCAGTACGTCTTGCTCTGCACCGCTTCAGGGCCCTGCTGAAGGACAAGCACGTTCTGGTCCGTACGGACAACACTGCGACTGTAGCGTACATCAACCGTCAGGGTGGTCTACGCTCCAGCCGCATGTCGCAACTCGCTCGCCATCTCCTCCTGTGGAGTCACAAGCATCTGAGGTCGCTTCGTGCCATTCACATTCCGGGCAGGCTCAATCGTGCAGCCGACGAGCTCTCACGACAGCAGTCTCGCCCCGGGGAATGGAGATTCCAGCCCCAGTCGGTTCAGCTGATTTGGGAACACTTCAGAGACGCTCAGGTAGACCTGTTTGCCTCTCCAGAAAATTCCCACTGCCAGTTGTTTTACTCCCTGACCGAGGGCACCCTCTGCACGGATTCCCTGGCACACAGCTGGCCGCTGGGCCTGCACAAGTATGCGTTTCCCCCAGTGAGCCTTCTTGCACAGACGTTGTGCAAGATCAGGGAGGACGAGGAGCAGGTCCTCATGGTTGCGCCTTTTTGGCCCGGCCGGACCTGGTTCCCCGAACTTGTACTCCTCGTGACAGCCCCTCCCTGGCCAATTCCTCTGAGGAAGGACCTTTTTTCTCAGAGACGGGGCACCCTCTGGCACCCACGTCCCGATCTGTGGAACCTACATGTGTGGGTTCTGGATGGGTCACGGAAGGTTTAGGTACCTTGCCACCACTGGTGGTAGCTACCATCACTTCAGCTAGAGCCATGTCCACCAGACATGCCTATGCTTTGAAGTGGAACCTCTTCGTCACTTGGTGTTCTTCACGGTGTGAGGACCCCTGGAAATGCCCGATTGGGTCAGTGCTTTCCTTTCTTCAGGAGGGGTTGGAATGAAGGCTGTCTCCTTCCACGCTCAAGGTCTATGTGGCTGCCATTTCGGCTCACCATGACCCTGTTGAAGGTAAGTCTCTTGGAAGGCACGATCTGATCATCAGGTTCCTGAGAGGAGCAAGGAGGCTCAATCCGCCTCACCCTCAGCAAGTCCCCTCTTGGGACCTCGCAGTGGTTCTATCAGCACTGCAGAGAGCTCCCTTCGAACCCTTGCTCTCAGTAGAGCTAAAGTTTTTATCTTTGAAAACTGTGCTCCTGACGGCTTTGGCTTCGGTGAAGAAGGTCGGGGACCTGCAGGCATTTTCAGTTGACAAAGCGTTCCTGGAATTCGGGCCGGCTAACTCTCACGTTATCTTGAGACCCCGGCCTGGGTACGTGCCCAAAGTTCCCACCACTCCTTTTAGGGATCAGGTGGTGAACTTGCAAGCGCTGCCCCTGGAGGAGGCAGACCCAGCCCTGGCGCTGCTCTGTCCAGTACGTGTGCTCCGCACCTACGTGGACAGAACTCGGTGCCTTAGGACCTCAGACCAGCTCTTTGTCTGTTACGGAGGCCAGCAGAAGGGAAAGGCTGTCTCCAAGCAGAGGTTATCCCACTGGATAGTGGATGCTATTTTAAGTCTCCCCGCAGCATGTGTCTTTCCCTTGGCAAGCCCCTTGAAAGCTCTGTCGTTGAAACTTCCACCCTGCGGGCTGGATACCTCAGAGTTCTTATGTATCACCACCTTGGTAGATACCTGCTTTCTGTAAGTCCTCCCACGGGCAGGCAGCCTTCTAGCACATGTCCAGCTGGAATATGCTACCCAGTGTATTCTGTGCGAGCTATAGGCCCTCACTCGTGCTGGCCTCACGACAGGGTGCTATCACTCACACGGGTCGCTGGAAGACAGCCATGTGGTGTTTTGTAAGGGACCCCATTCGTAACGTCGAACGTGACCGACTGAAAGGGAACGTCTTGGTTACGTATGTAACCCTCGTTCCCTGAAGGAGGGAATGGAGACGTTAGGTCCCTTTGCCACATCACTGTTCCGCTGAACGGCCGGGTCACTGGCTCGGCTCCTCAGCGAAGACTTGAATGCGAGTTGCTCGCGTTGCTCCTTATATACCCGCTCTGCGGGGCGGAGCTCGCGATGCAAATTCCGCAGACCAAGGTACTTTGTGTACCATTGGCTCGTTTTGTACCACTCGAAGGTGATTGGGCTCTCGGGCGAGATCCCATTCGTAACGTCTCCGTTCCCTCCTTCAGGGAACGAGGATTACATACGTAACCAAGATGTTTTTTCGAGCATAATTTCCAAGGTGGATATTTTGACATATTTTGTATGTATTTGTCGGCACAAGAGCAAAAATAAGCAAATTCGATGTTCAAGTGTTTAGAGACGCCTTTCTCTTCGCAGAAGAGAGCTCGGTTCAGTGTTGCTGTCCGTGATACGCGGCTCTCTCTCTCTCTCTCTCTCTCGCGATCAAATGATCAACAAGTAAGTTAAATGGTCACACAGGTCAATATTTTTTACTTCACTTTTTTTACAACTTTGGAGTCTAAACTGGGAATCGATTATTTGAAATCAATAAGCAATATCAGAATCGGAATGGACAAAATTCTAACAATACCCAACCCAAGCCACATGTTGTGAAATTCACTGATTTATGAGTATTTTATGAACACTGATCAGTTGATGGCAAAATTAAAAAAAGATAGGTCTTTGTTGCAATGTGCATACCCATGCCCATACTGAGAGAGTACTGTATGTAGGAGCCGCATTTGAGTTTATTTTTTGGTTTCATAATTTATTTATATTTGTCTTTTCTGTTGAATTTGAGTAGTATATCTTCCACAGCCAGGAGAGGGCGCTATCATATAAATTGGAGCGTTCAGAGCATGACGAGGAGAAGGCGTGCCAGCAGATACAGTCTTTGACCTCGGCCTGGATCTGTGTTGCAGGAGCTTTTGCTTATAGGAGAAAGCTAAACTCCAAGCGCTACAAAGGAATATTTAAAGTCATTTAAATCAGTTCACATTTTTTGTTTTGTACTTTGTTTATTTGCAATAAATATCCACAAACATTCCATGACAACACTTGGATTTTCTTGGATTTGGGCTGTGAGTCTGGCCCTGTACGCGCATTCTCCAGGTGGTTGGAAACAATAACAGGGGGTTACAGGGAAAACCCAACATTGTTTTTTGCCATTACACTGTATGTTCCAGTTATCTAAAAAGACTAAAGATTTGTTTTTCTTTTCAATATTTGCTTTGTTTTCCTAAAATGAACCATATATCCCTCAATATCCCTTTGAAAAAAAAAAAAAAAAAACTTTGGAACTTTTAAACAGTTAGTTCAATGTAGTGGTAGGAGTGTTAAATAAAAAAATAAAGATGATTATTTTCAGTTGTTCCATTTCTATAGGGTTGGTAACATAAAAGCTCTTAATTCCAAAGATAGTACAATCTAATCAGTGTATTCAGTAGGTAGCATTAGTGGCATTAGGAATTTAAATTATACAACATTGTGACAATAAAATGTTAAAATCTTTTGAGGATGCAAAATTAATAAAAACAATGGTTTTGTAACAATGCATTTATTTTTTACCACAGTATGTTTGATGTTTGGCAATTTGGTGTGCGGGACACATGCTCCTTTAGACACAGTTCATACATGGCTGTTGTACAGTTCCAGCCATTTACTGTTTAGAGCTCGCCTGAGGAAGGATCACATAGTCTGAAACGTCGCGCGGAAGGCTTGAACCCAACTATGGGCCTCCTTCATGAATCTGGTTGATTTTGAGTGCCATACAAAAATTATTTCCTTCATCTACACCGATTATGTGATGTGCTCAGTATTTATTTCTTTGAGGAAATGTACACTTTCACCACATATCCTAAACATACCAACCAATTTTGTTGTTTGAAAAATAGCCACTAGTCTTCTGAACCCTATTTGGGAATTTATTGCACTGATGGGAAAATATTTCTGGGCCTCTGGAAGCTTTAGATTGGTGGGCACTTGGTTCAAAGGACCATGCATAACCGTAATTGGACTGGTCTGATTGCTGGGTATACAATTCCTAAGCCCAACCCCCAGCATTGTTAAAGATCTGTCTCAACAAGCCATTGAGGTCCATTTCCTTGTTATCAATATTAGTTTAGAAATTCGCCACCTCAGCCATGAAGTACACAGGGAATAAAGTTCCTCTTCTTCCCACCATCTCCTGCAGTCCAAATCTGGACCAAAGCAAATCAATGAATGGGTCCAATGGAGACACATTGACTGCTGCATGATATGACACATTGTTGACCCCCTCTGTGTCGACTAAGGCACCAAAATTTAACACACGATCGTCCTTCTATCTTAACTTGCTAAGGCTCACTAGGATGTGCATGTTAAGATCGTTGTTGATGGCTGACACAGCCTGATTAAACACCTCTGGTACAAATATCTGATCGCAGTGCAGAATATTCATTCTGGTCAGGTTACTCTGGTTATTCTTGATGATGCTGGGCCGCTCAAGATCTTTGGGGAAAGAATCTTCAGCTACTGTGCAGGAAC
Source organism: Carassius auratus (assembly GCF_003368295.1). Lineage (NCBI taxonomy): Eukaryota > Metazoa > Chordata > Actinopteri > Cypriniformes > Cyprinidae > Carassius > Carassius auratus. Next base: position 111,343 of record NC_039259.1, read on the forward strand.
ACAGCATTTATTACAGCAATTGCATGGGCTTTCACTGTCAGCTCATTTTTGAACAATGGCTGGGCACGGTCCGGGTAGTTAGGAACACACGTCATGTTTAGAAAGTACCCACCATCAACCAGGGCCAACACACTGCACATGGATTTGTGAAGTGCATTCACCCCATCTGGTCTGCTCTGGACTACTCTAACTTCTTTTCCCCACCTTTACTGAAGATTTTTGAAGAAGCAGAGAATCCTTTCCCCTTTGGTACAAGGGGAGTCCTTAAATCTGATGTCAGGATCAATCCCAGTCAGTTCCTTAAAATGAGCGCATAAGAATCTCTTCTTAAAGAGAAAAGGCCTCCTTGCCTGAAGATCTGAGATACTGGGCGGAGGGCTGGCATTAATCCTGTGATGTTGTGCAATGCATGTCATTTTCAGTAATTCCTGGACTTTGCTGCGCTCGGCTGCACGAGGTCCTTCTTGGGAAAATAGACTAAGTATCGCCTGTCTCTTTATCTCTAAAGAACCAAAGGTTTCCCTTTCAGGAAGTTCAGTAGGGTCCCAGTTCACACAACCATAGCTATCCAGTTTAGGGGATTTAGATGTTGAAGGTTGGCTATCATCCACTTCATCTTCTGTTCGTTTAGGTTTTCTAAGTCGAGCCATTATATTGTTCCGGTTAAGATATTCCACCCTTGTCTTCAACTGACATAACAAAGAGTAATAACCACAACCAATTAACTCTCCTTCCTCTGCTTTGTCACTGAAACTGTTTGGATACTAATGGATGATTGACTGTGCAACTTCTGAACATTGCCGCTTGGTTGGATTTAAACATACCTCTATGACTGAATCCACAATCACCCTAACCATGTGTCTCCTATCTGAGGCTTCAGGTCGCTTTCCTTGTGCAAGACATGTTCTTAAATTTGGTGTCAACCTACCCCAGGGTATTTGAAACTCTGACACCCATGCTGCACTTTGAACTGGGACTGGAGTGGATATTGGACTCTGATTTGTAACTTGACTGGATCCATGACACTGCACAGGGAATGTAGAAGAGTACGGACGGTTGCTTGGCTGAGTAGCTAGAATATTTTCATTGCCTAAATGAAATATTGAACATAACAAATTTAACAGATGTAGTGTAGAAACGTGAAATTATGAGTATTCACTAACAGTCAATTAATTATTTGACAAATATATATATATTTCTACTTCATTGATCATGCTTAAAACCCACATAAGCCGTTTTTACTACTGTATATTACAAAACTAAATGAAATACTGACCATAAAAATGTAACAAATTTAACAGATGTAGTGTAGAAACATGACAAAGTTTTTACTAACAGTAAATTAACATTATCAAATATACATATTTCTACTTCACTGATAATGAATATGGCTTAAAACCCACATAAACAGTTTTTACAATAGTATATTATATTATATACAAATGACTAACCTCTGATTTTGAAAAAATGAATTAATTTCCTGCAGTCTGCTGGTGAAAGGAAGTCTTTGAGGTCATCTGATGTTTAATATTGGAGGTCATCGTCTGTTTTCACACCAATTCTAGTCAATTCTGATATCAGGTGGTTAAGTTGATCATCATCCAGCATTGGGAGAACACCTCTAATGACGGCTTCCATCTTTTAGCTTCTCACCTAAGACAAACAGAGTGGTGAAGTGCAACAAAATTAGCATCAAATCGTTTATATATTGGCAGAGGGTAATAATAGTCAGCTAGATTCTCTGCATTTACACAAATACTGGGGACTTGACTCTTGTTGCAGAAAGTGTAAACCCAGATCAACAACTGGCACTGATTTACACTTTTCAACAACAAAGAATAATTTTGAGAAGTGTATCAGAATCATTTCAATTTTTCAGAATGTGTATGCATCATCAGTTTGATCTACCACAACAACCATTGATGTCTGGTACTTGGTTCCTTTGTATGTAGCAGTTAATGTTATAAAGGTGGAGTCATGAATGCCTTGCATCCTTACAGCTTCCTGAATGTGGGTGTTGTATAAGTGACTGCAAAACTAATCTGCTTCACCTACTTGCACATCTGGAGGAAAGATGGAGCCAGCACTCAAATAGGCTTGCAATAGCTGATGTCTTTCAGCTAGTGTACTCCCAAGGTTTTTGAAATTTCTTAATTTTCTTGCACATTGTTTAAAATATGTGTGCTTGCTTTCAAACCGCAAAGTCCATAGTCTAATCAGTGGTCCGAATTTAAGTGTGAGTTCAGGGTAGTGAAGTAAAAAATGATGTTTTGGTTTCAGTGGTGCATCTGGAAACAAGGTAGCTCTTAAGTGCACATATTCTTCAGTCAGACATTTCATGTAGGCTACTTGATCATGATGAATTTTTGTTGCACATATCATTTCAACAAGCTCCCTTAACTTCAAGCACAACTGCCAAATTTCATCATCAAGTGGATTTTTTATTCGATCCCTAATTAGTAATGGGAGCAATCGAAGCAGACACCAGTTCTGAGCTGCATGTCCTGTCAACCTCCACCATCAAGTTTTATTTCACATGGCTTATTATTCATGTCACTTCCACTTAAAGCTAGATATGTTTCTGTTCAGCTGAACATAGCTGAAGTGTTTCCCTACAGTGACAAGCTGTTTTATGTACAAAGCCAGATCTGTTGAAATAACTCCTTCAAAAAGATCATGTGCCAAACATAGAGGAAGCCCAGGATCACAAACGTGAAAGTGTTTTAGGCAGTTGAACACAGTCAAACTTGACACCATCACACATTTCTTGCCCTTCAGACATTGCCACACTGTTTTGGTAACTCTTTTTTGTTTTTGTTGGTCCTAAGTCTGTGCCCTTGCTTTCAAACATGTCTCTGTTTATAACACAGTAATGGCAGAAATGTCTACTCTTACTGAAATTCTCAGTAAACCCTCCGATGCGATGTGACCCCAAATTATCTCCAACAATGGCAATCACTGCTCCCCTCACTGTCTCTCCATTCTCCAGTACAATTCCACTTTCCTCCATGTCCTTGAGATCACTCAAAAGAGGTGTGAAAACTTGTTGCTGCCCAAAAAACTTAAAATCTTCCTCTCTGCAAAGCATGACCGATTGCATAGGATCAATAGATGATCTATTATGGGGACAGATTTTAAGATGTCAAGTACACAGCAACTAGTTTGTGTTTTTTTTTCTTCCAGAGCCAAGCGGATTAACTACCTCGAATGCATCTTGATATAAAATTAGAGACACTACTGATGAAGACTCTTTAAAAAGAGTGTTTTCTTTAAAATTTCTCTTACTGGTATGTACTGACAAAAGCGCTCTTTCCCTGATGCATCACAGCCTAGGTACACCTGCACAGGCTCCACATAATTGAAATGTTTTTTGAAAAAGGACTTCCGAGTCTGATCTGACTTAAAATATCCCTCATTATACATCTTAAGTAAGTTTTCTTTAGATAACCCACTTATTATTTCACTTATTTGACAGTCTGGAATTTTTAGCTTTTGTCAATTCTTCATTAACTTTGGACAAGGCAGAAATGTGTGTGTCAAGCTGAATGGCTGAACTACTGTCTTGAAATTCCACATCATCTAAGCCTTCAGTATTCACATCTGGCACAGCAACAGAAATCTCAGTAATATCTGCACAAACAGTTTTTTCTCTAAAACGTTTTTATGTTTTCTACTGAGATGTGCTGAAAATGACGACTTCACTCGAAAATATTTTTTACAGCCAGTAATTGGACATTACATTTTTTGCTATCTCGAATATGCCATTTTAGATGTTCACAAAGACTGGCGAATTTGGTGGACACGAATGCACAGCCTTCAACACTGCATCTAGAATTCAGATCGTGCTGTTCTGATCTGTTCAGGTTTTTTGCGGTTTGTTTGCAGTAATTGTGAGACTGAAGGGCAGAGAGGCTTTGGAAAGTGCATGGGCATTCAGGAACTGCACACGAAAACCTGAAGTTCGCCATGTTTTTATGCCCTTTGGCATGATTAATAAAGTCTCCACAGAGACGCCACAGTGTTTGCACAAGAACATTGCGGGTTTTACTCTAGCACTATATGCATGACATGCATTTATCTGGGGTAATGAGTTGTCAAGCGGTAATAGCGGGAAAAAAAACGACTTGACTTGACTGACTTGAAACCAAATCCACGAAAGCTTTGTTGAAAGCTTTGTTATTCAGCCAACAGTTCACATGAACACTCACCAGCTCCTGGTGTGGTCAAACCCCAGGCAGAGACCCGTTCATTTCCAGATTTTGACGGTGAAACGTTCAAAAAAGGGAAAGAAAGGAAAGAAATGTAAATGTTTGCACAGTTTCACCACAACTCTCTCTAGCTCTCTTCACATCATAAATGTGAGGTGAATGCGCACCGTTAAGTGGCAGCGTTTATTTTTCATTTTTATTTTTATTTTTTTTTTAGTTACAGTAAACCAAATAAATAATATATGTAAAGTAAAAGGAGGAATATTTGTACACACCTTAGCATCTGACTGGTTCTTCTTGCATCTGTTTGTCTTCCTTTTCTTCTTCCTCCAAGCATAAATAACAGCTTTTCTGTGATTGGTCAGGTTTCGCGCTATTTTGTTTTTAAACTGTATTTAGATTTACAGTAAATTAAAAATACTGTATTTTAGTGGCGCCAAGAGGATATTTCCCAAAATGTTACTTTAAAATACAGTAACATGCTGTATAACTGTCCTACAGTAAAATACAGTTCATTTTACAGTCAAATACTGTTCAATTTTCAGAAATTTCTAACAGTGCAGCCAGAACTAACTCGGATGTAAAATCACCAAACTCTTTAATAAAGTCTGTATGGTGCCCTGGTGGCCTGTATACAGTAGCCAGTACAAACATAACAGGGGATTTATCATTAACATTGGTTTCTCTGGATAATGTTAAATGAAACACCATTACTTCAAACGAGTTATACTTGAAGCCTGCCCTCTGAGAAATCTTGAAAACTTCTTCAGGCTTTCAATCATCCGATCTGCTACCTCTTTTGGGGTAGTTATCTTTTTGCTATTTTTCTGTCAATGACAATTTTACGTTTTTCAGTACCAGGGATTCAATTCAATTGTATTTTTTCAGTGCTTTTCAGAAGACATATCGTTCCTAAGAACCTTTACAGAAAGACATGTTTGTGTTACAATCAAAGCAGAACTTACTGAAATGTACATTTTACTTCTCCTAGATTCACTTACAATGATATTGGCCAGGTCGTCATTGTAAATGAGAACTGGTTCTCAACTAACTTACCAAGTTAAATAAATACAGAATCTTCACATTATCTCTATACAATTTTTTATCGATGTTATTACATGTTTTGGTGGCTGTTCATCCTCCGTCACTATTATTGTCTGTAAAAAAAGAAAAAAAAAGAAAAAAGTATTGTGTACATAACACTTTGAAAAACAGGGTCCCTCAGCTTTCCCTAAAAACAGACTATCAGTTGTATGCTCATATGTATGTATATGTGTGTGTGTGTGTGTGTGCGCATATATACATACTTTTTAATGTTCTGTTAAATACGTTTAGTCTGTCATGATTAGTGATGCTAACCTTATTAAAAATGTTAAAGTACTTACCAACGAACATTAAACCCTTTGCAGGAAAAGGGCCGGACCCTTCTTTCTTCTGCCTCTGTCCCACTCCACACTTATCACAGCTTCATCAAGCTGGGACACTGAGTAATCATTGTTTAAAATGTCTGCTGGTCTTCAGTACTCATCCTACAATTTTACCTACTTCCACGGTATTGTCTATGAAATAATATAAGGCAAAATCCATTGTTAAATTTTTGTCACTAATAATTATGGTGTTTTTTTTATTTATTGATTTTTCTTGTCTGGTGTTTAAATGATAACATCGGTGGATCGTGTTAATTCAGAGGTGTGTGACTATATCACAAGACAGATGGTCACTGCTCTGATTATTTTATCCTTTTTTTCAATATTATTTATTTATTTATTCTGAGATTCTATCAATGTTTTGTTGATAGCAGGTGCTTGCAGCATAAATGTCCTCCACGTGCACGCGTCTGGCATCGGTGTAGAGAAATTCATTTAAAGTTTGTGTTGCCCTCTGCTTTTCATTTCAACTTAATTTATTTTATGATATCCTATCCTCATGTGGATAAACATTGTTTGCTAAATGTCTTGAGAACATACATTTTATTTTTTAAATGAATTTAAAATATGACAATGGTTAAAATAAATAATTAAATAAAGCTCAGCGATGTTTGCCCTTTAAATCTTTTTGTAACTAAATATTTTTCACCCAAGTAACACCACAGCATCATCGAGCGATCAGCCATGGCTCCTGTAATATATTATTTAGCTGTAATAACATGATTCTTGTGAAGGCCTATATTCAGTACAAGTGAAGTAATGAGCACAGTGAATAAATATTCACTAGTGGGTCTATCAGCCAATAATTCAATAATTAACTTAACATTTTATTTCTGACAATGTACTGCTTGTATAATGTTTGCTTTATATGCACATTGAAATACATTTCAGAAGCCTCCATTAAATTGATCATTAACATACTTTTAAAAAATCTAACTTTCTATTTAAAATCATGTAATGACAAATGTATCACATTGCACAACTCTCTTACAGCATTAATGATAATAAATGCTATGGTCACGCAGGTTTGTCGTTCCCTTAACACAGGATCTCAAGGCCATGACCGGTTAAGTACATGTCCCCTCCTGATCACCGTAGATTACCAATTATTTCTCACAATTTTTAGTATTTGTACAATTTCTTGTATTTTTATTTTATTTTTTACATCAACAGTATTCTATAGCAATTAATTTAATTAGATTAAAGTGGATTTATTAAATATGACAGCATGAATGAAAGTTTCTTAATCCACAAGATCCCAAGACATAGGCCTAATTTTATATTAATTTTGCATCAAAACAGCATTTTGAGATTTGTGAAGTGCATCTCCTGTGATTCATCAAAGTCACCAGCATCTAGGCTCAAATGAATGCATGACTCATGCAAACTGCAGGTAATGTGTGTATGACTGATAAAATCATGAGATAATTATTCCTGCACGAATTAATCTCTAAATGAGGTGGTGTCTATTATTATAGTTTATGCAACATTTTAAGAATAAGAAAGTAGCAATGGCTGGGACAGACTTTCAGATGCAATCAAATCCCGTTTATGTGAGATTATCCTGATCCCGAGCAGGTTTGAGCTGACGGACCTGTTGCTATCACAGCAACTCTAGGATGAGCTTCAGAGAACTTTATGCTCCTGGAACATGGCAAATCCCCAGCAATAATATAGAGCATAAGAACAGGCTCCTGAACAAACACAACTGAATCAGCAAACATCAGGAACACTTGATGATTACAGACAGAACTTCCTGCAGAGTTTAGCTCCAACCGTAAGTAAATACAGCTGAACTTGTTAATCAAGGTACAACTGTTTTATCTTTCTCCTCAAAGGCTATTGAGGTTCAAATCTGAGTTGGAGCCATGTAAAAAAGTAGCATAATTTTCATATGATTTACAGTTTGATATTTTCAATTCAATTGTGCATTATAGCTGACACCTAGATGAACAATTACAGTTGTTTTTATGACTGTAAGTCCAGTAAGGTCCAGCACCTCCGAAATCTGATCAGGCCAACTTGGCCAAACCCTTCTCCTCCAGGGGTGGCGTTTCAGTAAAGCAGACGGAAAAATGTGTCTTGAAAAACTATCTAAAATTCATATCTCTATTATAATTTGTTATTATTATTTTAAATCACAGGGTTTTAGAAATATTTAACCAATGATAAGTATTTAAAGGAGCTTGTAAAACTTCATTACGGCATTGGATCCTCAAGCTCTAAGCGAAACATCGTCACTTCACGCGCATCCACTCAGATTGACGCGCGCACAGCCTGGAGGAGACAGATCTCCGCTTATTCCCAAACCCAGGGTATGCGAATAACTGTTTGAATAGTACAGCATTTCTTTACTCAAACACTATGTCTGTAAAGGCTAATGTCTTTGTGTGTTTGAAGACTGGAGAAGTAGTTTTTTTTTTTTTTTTTTGCCATCTAGCCGATATTCTCTTGTATGTTTAGAATATCCTGTGCACAAGTGCTTAATCGTTTATATCATGAGACTTTGGCCAAGTGTATTAAACAGCAAAAAAAGAAAAAGAAAGAAAAAAAATCTTAAAAAGGTGTGCAAATTATTATACTTTTGTTATTATCAATTTATTATACTAATGACCCGATTAATTGACAGTTCTGTCAGCTGTCCTGAAATGCGAGTGGGTCTTGTATCGCAGCGTGCAGGTCACTGATGTGCTGATGAGAAGCGCGCTCTGAGAGAGGTCATGGATTCAAATGACTGATTTAATCTTAGACTTTGTGTGGATTTATTTTATTTGATTCAAACCTACAAGGGGTCAAACAACTAAAAATCAAGTCAGGAATCTTGGTATGATTCTGGAGACAGACCTTAGTTTCAGTAGTCATGTCAAAGCAGTAACTATCAGCATACTATCATCTCAAAAACATTGCAAGAATTAGATGTTTTGTTTCCAGCCAAGACTTGGAGAAACTTGTTCATGCCTTTATAACCAGCAGGGTGGACTCTTGTAATGGGCTCCTCACCGTTCTTCCCAAAAAGACCATTAGACAGCTGCAGCTCATCCAGAACGCTGCTGCCAGGATTCTGACTAGAACCAGAAAATCTGAGCATATCACACCAGTCCTCAGGTCCTTACACTGGCTTCCAGTTACATTTAGGATTGATTTTAAAGTACCTTTACTCGTATTTAAGTCACTAAATGACCTAGGACCGAAATATATTTCAGATATGTTCACTGAATATAAACCTAACAGACCACTCAGATCACTAGGATCAAGTCAGTTAGAAATACCAAGGGTTCACACAAAACAAGGGGAGTCCTCCTTTAGTTACTATGTCGCCCACAGCTGGAATCAGCTTCCAGAAGAGATCAGATGTGCTAAAACACTAGTCACATTTAAATCTAGACTCAAAACCCTTCTGTTTAGCTGTGTATTTATTGAATGAGCACTGTGCAATGTCCGAACTGATTGCACTATATTTCCACTGTTTTATTTTATGTTAATTTTTTATGTAAAATCATTTTCTAACTGTTTATAAGTGTATTAATCATTTTAAAAGTTTTAAAATTGCTTGTTTTATTTTTGTTATTATTTTTCTTCATGATTATTTTACTTTCTTTTATGTAAAGCACTTTGAATTACCATTGTGTATGAAATGTGCTATGTAAATAAACTTGCCTTGCCTTACAAGCCATGTTGAATAAATGCAAGAATTTCACTCATTCTAACCTTGAAAGCTGCGATTAAAACCAATGCGACACATAGTCCCCTATGTTTTTAGGCCTGGAAATCGTTGTTTTAAAATCGCATGGTATTTCCATGTTATTCATGACCTTACAGACCCTATAAAAGCATCTGATGCACGCTCTTAATCACTTAAATTGGTCCACCAATGTGATTGTGCGAGTGCTCTGTTACCTCTCTCTTCTGTAATCACGTGCCGGATCCGTTGCCCCACTTTGTTCCGGTACCTTGCAATTTACAAATTAAGCACTGGTGTATACCAATATCATGTAACATGTAACTTTAGAGATGGCCCCTAGATTTGAGACTCTCGAACGTCCAATGTCAAGCCAACCTTATGCCAGTTGTTTTTTGTTTTTTTACTTTAGTTTTCTTTTCTCTGCGCCGGATTGCTGATGTCCTTTACCCGGGCATAGAGGTCCATCCATCAATTATGAACATTCAGCCGCAAACATGAGGTGCTATGGAGAGACACAGAGGAGATTGTTGACAGAAATTGTTGAATTAAGTCGTTATTTTTGTTTTATTTGTGTACAAAAAGGGTTCCCGTCACTTCATAACGTTACAGTTGAACCACTAATGGCAGATGAATTATTCTGATGACGTCTTTGATACGTCTATGGGACAGTCATAAGCCTCCCAGTTTTCATCCAAAATATCTTACATGGTGTTCCGAAGATGAACATTTTGGGGTGGAGTATCCCTTTAATGCTTAATCATCACTCAATCGACTAATTTCCTCATTAACTTTTCACTGCTTCATGTTACTTTTTTAACACTGAGTGAGAGTTATATAAACACTGGGAGGGTAAGTTTAACACTTTAAAAAGTATTAAAAGTTATATGAATACACAGTGCACAGTGGACAGGAGTGAGTGTCCAGCAGAGTCCGGTTTGGTGAATGTTGTGCTAAAGGCCCCTGGAGCTCAGGAAGCGCAGCATGGGGCCCGGCAGCGGCAGTGACTCCACACATCTCAGTCTCTGTGGCCCCAGCTGCTCTCGGATCCTCAGCCGACAGAGATGCGTCAGGCCTCGTGGAGACGCTGTGGAGACATAAACGTCACACACATCCTGCTCAGTATGCAGACACACAACTACATCACACCAACAAACACAACACTGTTCCCTCTGGAGCCAACCACGACGAGCTGGTGTTCACCTTTAATATGCACACGACAAGTAACTCCAATTTCTGGATGACTGACAGGCTAATAAAAGACAAACAGATATTATGAAAAGTAAGTTAACAAGTTCCTTAATTAAAAACAAAAAACAAAATCCTCATTTGAAATTTAAAGTTGAAACACTGAAATTGTCTTTTGTGTAAAAAAACAAAGAATGAAAGACCAACAACATTTATATTATTACTCTAGCAGTTAAAGGTTTTTGAACAGTAAGGTTTATATTGTTATACTTCTGCTAACCAAAACTTCATTTATTTGATCCAAAGTACAGCAAAAAAAAAAGAAATGTGTAAATATTTTTTACTATTTAAAATAACTTTTGTATTTGAATACATTTTAAATGTATTCCTGTGATTAAAAAGCATTTATTAGGGGCCAAGCACCCGAAGGTGCCTATTGAAATTGTTGGCGTTATTTTTCTTCTTGGCAGCCCATAGAACCGCTTGCGGGAAAGCTGTGAACTTTGACACACTGATAGAGGACAGTCCCCACATTAACCATAGTAAAAGCACCACCGCTTGTCCAAAGTGCTAATAACTCCTGATCCATAAGCCAGAAAATGAAAATTATTTTTTTCCTCTGAATCCTTGGATCATGTCAAGTCGAATGGACCCCGAAACTGTTTTCTTTTTTTTTGCAATTTTCAATTGTTCGTAAAACCTACTTTTTCAAACTCGTCCTAGATGGTTTGTCTGATTCACACCAAAATTGGCTCAGACAGGGACGGACTGGGACTAAAAAATGGCCCTGGACTTTGACTAGGCCCGGCCCAAAGCAATCGGCGCGCGTAAACTCGACAACAACAAAAATAATGCCTAGCGTGAGTGTCACGAGACTTTAATTGTGGCTCATGATACTATATCATCCAAATTATAGCAATAGCACTGATGTTGACTAGATGTTGAGCTGGAGTGGGTGTCTTTCTCTGCTCTTGGTCTAAGCTCAACCTGAATAAACAAACGATGGAATAATAAAAAAAAAAAAAAAAAAAAAAAAACAGGTTTTATTCCAAGATAGCATGGAATAGTTTATATAATATGCTGTTATAAAACATATATTATAAAATCTATTCCATGCTGTCTTAAAATGAATTTATTACTTAATAATCTTAATTTATGCAGTAATTAATCTTACTGCACAGATTATAATACCACATCTAAATGAAAATACACCATTACAAATTTAACTTCTATATTCAAAATCTTCAAAATTTGTAAATATTAAGTGTAATGTTACCAACATTTTTAAAAGTAAAAGCACAACATATTTCTTAATATTAGCTACTGCATGTTACATTTTACATCTAAAAGTTTAGCTTTTTTAACTACTGTAATCATTAAAAATGTAGCAACCTGAATATCACTTCCTAACATCATCTCTAGCAAGTAACTCTCTGTCTCCTCTCATGTTCCATACTTGGATCTGGATCTGCCTGTGGAACCCGCTCATCTTTCTGCTCCTCATCATCATCACTGATGGCATGTTGCTGCTGTCTGGCTCACTTCACTGCTGCTAATATTTATCTGAGAGGTGCTGCTACTGGAAAATACTGATATATATATTTCAGTTAGTTTGGGACATTTAGCGGCTTCAGTATCTAACCCTTTCGAGTCGATTAACGCATATATGCGTTTTGAGTCATTTTCACCTGATAACCCCGAAAAGAACTTAAATTAGACTCTCAGTTTTAATCGTACAGATAAGAGCAATACATCAATCGAATCTGTAAAGGGTCTAGTTTTTTTTGGATACAGACATAATAACAAAAAACCTTTGTGCACTTATAAAATAAAGATAACAAACAAGGTGCGCTGTCTACAGTCTTTGTCTCCGCTGATCGTCATGTACAAACATTTCATTAAAATGAACTGTAACTCCTGAATACTCAACGAAGAGACATGAGAGAGATATCTATAGAAAGCCTGGAATGTCTACTTTTAAACTAAACAAGTGCTGCCGAAAACAAATATTCTGAGATAAAGTAATCCATATGAAAACAACGCAATGTCTGTTTTTCATATCTCCGCTCATTATATCTAATGTGACCACGCCCCCGCGCTGAACGCACTATTCAGATTCAAACTGAAGCGCGCGGCTTGAATACGCCCACACAGAAGAAAAAGCAGCGAGACTGTTCTTCAAGTTTTTATTTTATTTTACTGTTTGCTTCGCGATGAGAGGACTAAGACATAATTCACCCCAAAAAGATGTGATGTGGTTGAGGATTTGAGAAATGGATTTCCTCAGAAAAAAGAATGAAGCACTTTATTCAGCAGAGATCATAAACATGAGTAAGTCTCTTTTTATTTATTTGTACTAGTTTTCACATAACGTGTAAACATTTTACTAGTAAGACTTTTTCCAAATACTTTTTCCAAACTATAATTCCTGACTAAATGTATAATCAAGTGAAACATTATGAAGTTTCAATAACAATATACAATACTATACCATTCAAAAGCTTGATGTATATAATATAAATGTGACAAATAGAGATAACTCTAACAAATGTAAAAACAATGCAGTTCTTTCGATTTATTCCCCCTAAAAAAACCTGAAAATATTATCAGCTCTTTTCAACATTAATAATAATAATAATAATAATAATGATGATGATAATAAATGGGGTTTATTTGGTAGAAAATAAGATTGTTAAAACGATTTCTGAAGGATTGTGTGACTAGAGAAAGGATGCCAAAAAATTTTAAAGTCAGCTTTGATTGTCCCTAATAAACTGTTTAACTGCTCCCCCAAGTGGATATTAAATTATGTTGTGGGATAATTAAATATATTCTTAATAAACTACAAACATAAAATTATATTCTTTTATTTTGTTCTCACATTCTTTCTTGTAACTCCTCCCTCACAGTGACACACAGCTGAATGAGAGGCTCATTATGCAGCTCATTATGCAGGCCTTTGTCTTCTCAGGTGTAAATCACAATGATATTCATGATAGTTGACGCCTACTCGCATATGACTTTTACCAACAAAAAGTGTTTTAGAAAATTTAAATCAATATATTGTTTTCTGTGAGTGAGTAAACAAGATGATTTTCACATCATTCAGAAAGAAAAATTCTAGGCTACAAGCTCCAGTTCTCAACTTTTCCGGCAACCAATTTTATGTATGTGTTTTATTGCCTTATTCAAGTGATTTAACATTTTTAGTTTTTCACTAACCATGCATAACATTTTTTTTCTCAAAAATACAATCATGTACATGCATGCATTTCACATATTATTATAGCCCAGTTTGTGCTGATTACAGTGATATTAGACTTTACCCATTTAGATATTTATAAGAAACTGAAAAAAACACAAATGTCAGGGCATGACAAAACTTCTCAAGGCCCCAAAAATACCCTTAGACTCCAGAGGGCTAAATTCCGCATTTTTTTTTCTCAGCCCCACCCTTTGCTTTCAGTTTTTTTACCCGCGGTCGCGTAATGCATATTGTTTGTTTGTTGCTATGCTTCTTCTATCTAACGTTAAAGGGGGGGTTGTAACATCTGCATCCACTATCCATTCATCCAACCGCCAGAGGGAGCCGTCTCCCGAATACTGAACACTGTCGCTTCTTCTCTCATCACTTCCTGTCTACACCTGTTATAAGCCATGATGTTTGTACAACATGTTGCGAAGTATTGCCAGTTTACCCTGTCTCTACCAAGCGTTTCTCATAGTCACGGACTGTTTGCTGATATATGTCTTTCGCCTGCCCTTGACCTTGTCTTTTGGATTGCTGATTTGGATTTGTTTGCTATTTGGATTGACGCTATTATATACGACCCTTGGCTTGCTTTCTGACCACGATTTCTGTTCACATATTGCCTCTGTTTGTGTTGTTGTGCTTAATAAAGCTCTGCACATGGATTCCAACCCACAACCGAGTCAGTCTTCGTCACAGAATACTTCGCCTGACCAGAATCCAGCAGAGTTATCTCAACTACAGGCCGCGTTCAATTATCAGAGAGAGATGATACAGGAGTTCCAGGGCCAACTCTCATCTCTGCAAGCTGCAAATGAACACCCGACACGTTACATTCAGTCCCTTCCTCCGACCAGGCCTGATCTGGTAAGATTTTCTTTACCCGATAAGTTTGATGGTTCACCTGAAAAATGCAGGGGATTTTTGCGTCAGTGCACCATCTATTTCGGTAGCCAGCCTGAGGCATTTCTGAGAGACTCAACTAAGTGCTCTTTCATGATGTCATTGTTAACGGGAAGGGTTCTCGAGTGGGCGTCAGAAGTTTGGGACCAGAATGATAGTATTCGTACCCCATTTGATTACTTCTCCAAACAAATACGTGAAGTATTTGAATACCCAGCGGGTGGGAGAGACGTTTCAATGCAACTACTACAGTTACGTCAAGGGAATCGCACTGCTGCTGATTATGCAGTTGAATTTCGCACCCTAGCGGCACAGAGTGGTTGGAATGAGGTAGCACTGAAACCAGTGTTTAAGCAGGGCCTCAATCAGACACTACAGGCCGAACTGGCATGCAAGGATGTTGGCTCAGATCTCCACCAACTGATTTCAATGGCTATAAAAATTGATAATCTGCTACGTAATAATCCTCCGAGTTTGCTTGCTACTTCAATGTCCACCCCAACCACTAATTATCAGGAACCCGCTGAGCCTATGCAGATTGGTTTAACTAAAGTCTCTGTGGAGGAAAAGGAATGACGCCGAGCTAATCGTTTATGTTTCTACTGTGGTCAACCGGGTCATCAGTGTCGTTCATGCCCTAACAAGCCCTCCCAGATCAAAGTGAGTATGTCCTTAACCAATATGCTGACCAGTTGTTTTACTCTTCTCCTCACACTCAACCATGCTAATTCTGCTCATTGTGTTCCAGCATTAATTGACTCCGGTTCTGCCTTAAATTTGATCCATCATGAATTGGTCCGTGAACTCAACATACCTGTTATCCAGTGCATACCACCTATTAACATCACTGCCATAAATAGCCAGCCTATTGGTGGAGGAATTACCCATCAAACTGTGCCCGTTACTGTCAAGATTGGCCTGTTCCACTCAGAGACCATTTCTTTGTATGTCACATCTACACCACAGCATCCAGTAGTATTGGGTAATCCATGGCTGACTGTCCATGATCCACAAATTTCCTGGAGCTCCAAGGAGCTTACTAAATGGTCGCCATACTGTAACAGCCATTGTCTTCAACTCCAGTTACAATTTCCCTGTTTAACCACCAGTATTGAAAGCCCTGCATCTAATGAATCAGTTTTTATTCCCCCAGAGTATTCTGACTACAATGAGGTCTTCAGCAAAACCAAGGCCACCCAGTTACCTCCTCACCGCCCCTGGGACTGCGCAATCGAACTGTTACTGAACACTACACCTCCCAAGAGCAAGGTATATCCATTAACCATTCCTGAAACGCAGGCCATGGAAAAATACATTGAGGAGGCTCTAGCATCTGGTTTCATCCGTCCTTCCACGTCACCAGCAGCATCGGGTTTCTTCTTTGTTGAAAAGAAGTGAACGTGTGTGGGACAGTGCCCATGTGAGGCTGCAAAGGGCAATCAGAGCTCAGAGGATCAAAGCAGACCGCAGGAGGCGTCCCCATCCCAACTATCAGCCGGGTCAGAAGGTCTGGTTGTCGACTCGGGATCTACGGTTGCGGCTTCCCAGCAGGAAGCTCAGCCCGCGGTATGTAGGCCCATTTCGTATATTACGGCAGATTAATCCAGTAACTTACAGGCTTGAGCTTCCTGCTCATTACCGTATCTCTCCTTCTTTTCATGTATCTCTGTTGAAACCGGTCCACCCTGCTTCCGGCCCCACTACTAAGGAGAGAGAACCTCCTCCACCACTGGACATTGATGGAGCTCCTGCGTACTTGGTAATGGAGATTCTGGATTCTAGGCGTCATGGGGGCGGTTGCAATACCTGGTGGACTGGGAAGGCTATGGTCCAGAGGAGAGATCATGGGTGGCTGCCAGGGACATTCTAGACCCATCGTTGACTCAGGAGTTCCACCAGGCAAACCCTACTCGTCCTGCACCCAGACCAAGGGGACGTCCTCGGAGAACACCTGGAGGTGTTCATAGAGGGAGGGATTCTGTAACATCTGCATCCACTATCCATTCATCCAACCGCCAGAGGGAGCCGTCTCCCGAATACTGAACACTGTCGCTTCTTCTCTCATCACTTCCTGTCTACACCTGTTATAAGCCATGATGTTTGTACAACATGTTGCGAAGTATTGCCAGTTTACCCTGTCTCTACCAAGCGTTTCTCATAGTCACGGACTGTTTGCTGATATATGTCTTTCGCCTGCCCTTGACCTTGTCTTTTGGATTGCTGATTTGGATTTGTTTGCTATTTGGATTGACGCTATTATATACGACCCTTGGCTTGCTTTCTGACCACGATTTCTGTTCACATATTGCCTCTGTTTGTGTTGTTGTGCTTAATAAAGCTCTGCACATGGATTCCAACCCACAACCGAGTCAGTCTTCGTCACAGGGGTGAAATGCTATTTCATGCATACTGAGTTTTTTACACTGTTAAAGAGTTGGATTCTCATGATAAACATGGACAAAGTTTCAAAAATTAAGTTGTACGTTTGAAGGAGTATTTTTGTTCCAAAAATACTCCTTCCGGTTTGTCACAAGTTTCGGAAAGTTTTTTTCGAGTATGGCTCTGTGTGACGTTAGATGGAGCGGAATTTCCTTATATGGGTCCTGAGGCACTTCTGCCGGAAGAGCACGCGCTCCCGTATAGCAGAGCACTGAGAGCACAGACATTCACTGATCAGAGCGAGAGCGTCGCGAAATGTCACAAAAGAAGTTTGTTTTTGGTTGCCAGGGCAAGAAACCCTGCACAGATTACCAAAAAAAAAAAAAAAACGCATTAAGGGACCAGTGGATGGAGTTTATTTTTACAGAGCATCAACGGAGTTGTGCAAGTGTTTGTGTTTGTTCCCTGCATTTCGAAGATTCTTGTTTTACAAACAAGGCCCAGTTTGATGACGGATTTGCGTATCGTTTATTTCTTAAGGATGATGCAATCCCAACGAAAAAGGGTCACGATCGTGTGTTGGAACCGCATGCGGTGAGTAAAACTGCTTAAAATATCTCAGCCTCCTTGTTAGTGCGTCCCCTCCCATGCCGGAGACCCAGGTTCGAGCCCCGCTCGGAGCGAGTCGTTGCTGCTGCTGCTCTCGTTCAGTTTCAGCCTGGGGATCTGATTCTGGATCATAAATATACGCTGAATCTGACTGTTAGCCATGGTTGTTTTGGTTGGTTTTTTCCTCACGGTGTCACAGCTTCCACATGCTCTCAACTCAAAAGCCTACTGGCGCTCGTGATTCTTTAGCTCCGCCCACACGTCACGCCTAAAGTCGGTCGTGTTTTTCCGGGAAAAATCGGTACAGACTATCTTTCTCTTATGAATATAATAAAACTAAAGACTTTTTGGAGTTATGAAGGATGCAGTACTACTCTATAGGTACTCAAGATTAACAGGATATTGAGTGAAAACGAGCATTTCACCCCCCCTTTAACGTCTTTGCTGTTGGTTTCTTCCTACTCTTCCACTTCATCTTCTCCTTACTTGGCGGCCAAGGTCTTTGCAGTGCATTGCTGCCACCTACAGTACTGGAGTGTAAAGACAGATTAGTGGGGGAAAAAACGGTGATGACTGCATACTTGGCGGGTGGTGGGCCGGCCCGCCGGCCGTCCTGGAGTACCGGCCGTTCTGTGATTCTCCAGATCACACAGATGGCCAGTCCGCCCCTGGGCTCAGATCATCTTCAGACGATGCTGGCAAAAAGTTTTGGAATTCAAGTTGATTTGTCCAACCTTTCTTGAATGACACGTGAACAAATTTGACGAAAAGCATGCAAAAATGCATGTGAGGTTATATCTCGGCAATGGTTTGGCATATTGAGATCAAACTTGGTGTGTCTCATAATAAGCATGACCTGAGACTACCTGCAGTGGTTCGGTGCAGTGCCACCTAGTGGTCAGGAGATATGATAAATGCATATTCTTGCTTATAACTTCTGAATAGTTTGGCCAAAAAAAAAAAAAAAGGTGGGTCATGCTGAGTCAAATGATATGCAGGATGATATGTTCTAAAATGCTGTATTTTTTTAATGCATTATCGTATCGTTACGAAAATAATTACAAGAATATTCAGCTCCATGCCCTGATGCTACTCAAAAAGTTTGGGGGTAGCGCCCCTTTGTGGTCAAAAGTTATCATCAAAAATTTGAATAACTTTTGAATAAATTAGACTATTGAAATGAAAGTGGTCTCTCTATATTCTTTGGGTCATGCCGAGAACATCGATACCAATTATGCCAAATTTGACCATACTTCCTGTCTGCCATTTTAATGTTGAAAACCTACTTTTTCAAACTCTTCCTTGACTGTTAATCCAATTTTCACCAAATTTGATGCAGATCATCTTTGGACCCCACTGGCGAAAAGTTATTGTCGTGTCGATATACGAAACAGTTCTCATTTAGTGCATCAACGAATTTGCTGGAAAGACTCCAAAATGCATCTGAGGCTGTATCTCAGCAAAACTACATATTTGCACCAAACTTTGTAAGTCACCCCACACTGACCATGCCACATCAATTTGGTAACAGCACCACCTATTGGTCAAGAGTAATAAACAATCAATAACCATTTATAATTACACTTATAAAAATGCTTATAACTTTTTTATTGCATTAGCCAATTGCAATGAAAATATTCCCTGGCTTCTGCCGACAACATTCATACTAAATATGCCAGAGTAAGATGAACTTCCTGTCCGCCATTTTTATTTAGGTTGAAAAACGACTTTTTTTTAACTTCTCATCAAACGGTGGTCCGATTTTCACCAAAAATCGAGTCAGATGATCTTCAGACTGTCCTGACAGAAAGTTATGGATTTTGTGTTTTCGCATTCCGCCGTGATGAATTTGAGGCATGGTGCCTAAAATGACACTTGAGGCTGTATCTCTGCAACACTTTTACCTCACACAAAACACAACAAAATGATTTGATTACAGCACTACCTGTGGCTCAAGAGTCGTAAGCCATTTAATAATATTACTAATGGCTGTATTTATGATTTTTCAGCCATTTCAATTACAATCATCCTGAAATTGCTGTAATTGCTCATTGTTGCATTTGGTGTGATGCTCCATGTCATGCTTAGCTCCTCAATTTGTCGGTGGAGTGCTTGGCCCCAAAATTGCGGCTTGCAGCTATATTTATTATTATTATTATTATGTTAAAAACAGTCACTTTGGAGAAAAGCATCTGCTAAATAAATAAATGTAAAATTAATAGAAATTTCAGAAGAACAGCATTTATCTGAAATAAAAATGTCTTTGTCACCAGTTTTGATCGATTTAAAGCATCCTTGCTAAATAAAAGAATGATACTGACTCCAAGCTCTTGAATGGTGTAGTGTATAATGCTTATCTTTGGATCTTTATATTCATCACATAATCCTGAAAAAAGGTACTCAAATGTTTTAAATACCGATGATAATAATAATAATCAGAAGTGTTTGTTGAGCAGTAAATCATCATATTAGAATGATTTCTGAAGATCATCTTCAGTTATTTTACACTGTAATAATATTTAACAATTTTAACAGTATTTTTTATCAGATAAATTGTGCAGCACAACTGTTTTCAACATTGATAATAATCAGAAATGTTTGTTGAGCAGTAAATGATCATATTATCATGATTTCTGAAGATCATGTGACACTGAAGACTGGAGGAATGATGCTGAAAATACAGCGGAGCATCACAGAAATACATTACACTTTAACACAGATTCACACAGAAAACAGCTGTCAGATTGACATAATATTTCATAATTTTAATGATTTTGCTGTATTTTAGATGAAATAAATGCAGGTTTGGTAAACAGAAGAGATTTCTGTAAAAACAAAAACTTTTGACTGGTAGTGTAAATGTGTCACTGTTTGTTGAAATAGTTCAAAGGGCAGGGAGATAATCATAGCGATGCCAGCATCTCTGCATTTCTGCAATGGTTTTACTGCTGAATGTGTTGTGGCTCTTCGTGCAAACAGACGCTCGTGAACTCACTTGTTTTCTCCTTAATGCTGGTCCACTCCGGTTGGTCCAGAAGGAGATCTCTGATCCTGCTGCAGAGCTGAACATTTCCTACATAGTCCAGCAGCAGATCGATGAGCCGCCCGGCTGTGTGTCTCCAGCAGGAGGACCAGATCCAGTCACAGAACTGAAAGTGAACCGATCGACACGGACAGAGCTTCAGAAGCTAAAACACACTACATACAGAGAAAGCTCTGTGTATGCATAATATTCTAACCATGAAATATATATATATATATATATATATATATATATATATATATATATATATATATATATATATATATATATATATATATATATATATATAATGTTTTTTTTTAAAGTTTTTATTACATGAAATAACTTCAATTTTACAAATCAAAACAGATTTTTTTAAAAACAAAACAAAAAGACATTTGTGGGGTATTTAGGAAATCGTTGCCATATGCCAACAGTGTCCTACAATAGAAAAATACCAAATAAGTAGTTTTTGTTTTTATTAAATTATGATTTTCTTTCAATTGAAATGCACATTTATTTTAGAAATCGGTGCATCCATTTCATTATTCCCCACACACATGCACTCACACTTAACACTTTCAACTCCTTAACTCACAATTTTTGACTTAAAAACAGCACATCATTAACTACCTTGAAGCCAGCCCTTTTAATAACCCTGTTGCAATATATTATATTTGCTTCTCAAAATATCACTGAAATATGTAGAAATGAATTGCTGGCATCTGGGTTAACAGGTCAGACAGCACAGAATCAGCACCTTTACCTGTGCGTGAGTGGTGCTGGTGTGTGTCTGGTGCGGGTGAGTTCTGAGGGGAGCGTGCTGCTCGCTGTGGTGTGTGTCGCAGGTAAAGCAGGCTCGAGCGTCGCAGCCGTGCTCCAGCAGCAGGGCCACAGTCTCCAGACAGCCGTGACGTGCCGCTAGCAGCAGCGGGCTGCAGGGGTCAGTGTTGGGGTCAGCTCCTGCCCTCAGCAGAGCGGCGGCGGCCCCTGTGTTCCTGGCAGCGACGGCGCAGTATAGAGCCGAAACACACCGGTTCTGGAACCCAGCAGAGCGCTCCTGAGAGAGTTTGCAGTTGACGTCGAATCCTGACTGGATCAGCAGACTCAGAATGGCCCGCTGGTCGTGCTCCGCCGCCAGATGAAGCGGAGAGATACCGCTCCGCCGGACCCTCGCCCGGCTGCTCACCGGGAGCAGTGAGGAAACTATCCTGAAAACACATCATTTCACAGATTATCCTACAAATCAATCATTCATCAACACACTATTAAATGTCTTAAATTGTTCACAAATTTTTTTATAATCCACAACACTTCCTCCAGTGAAAAAGTGTTCTGGTCTGAATCAGGAGAGAAATCTGCACAGATCAAGCAGCGTTTAAACAGCTCTAAACAAATATGTGACTGGATTTTGCTGTGAAAGACATTATATTTTATTGGATTCTAGTTAAAAATGTAATTATGGATTTGTTTCTTACAAGCACACAGCCTTTGGCTTCTTAAATCATGTGGATTGTGATGTTTTTATCAGCTTTTTAGACTCCGATTCTGACGGCACCCATTCACTGCAGAGCATCCATTGCTGAGACACTGATGCAGTGCTGCATTTCTACAAACCTGATGAAAATAACCCTAATCTTGCATGAACACATTTTCAGCAGATTATTATCTTTGGGTGAACTATTTTTTAAGACTGGATAATAATAAATTCAAATGTCAGTATTAACCCAATTTCCAAAAAAGTTGGGACACTGTACAAATTGTGATTAAAGAAGGAATAGAATATACAAAAATGGAACTTATATTTTATTCACAATATAATATAGATGACATATCAAATGTTGAAAGTGAGACATTTTGAAATGTCATGCCAAATATTGGCTCGTTTTGGATTTCATGAGAGCTACACATTCCAAAAAAGTTGGGACAGGTAGCAATAAGAGGCTGGAAAAGTTAAATGTACATATAAGGAACAGCTCGAGGACCAATTTGCAACTTATTAGGTCAACTGGGAACATGATTGGGTATAAAAAGAGCCTCTCAGAGTGTCAGTGTCTCTCAGAAGTCAAGATGGGCAGAGGATCACCAATTCCCCCAATGCTGCGGCGAAAAATATAGTGGAGCAATATCAGAAAGGAGTTTCACAGAGAACAATTGGAAAGAGTTATGGAATAGAAGTTATCATCATCTACAGTGTATAATATCATCCAAAGATTCAGAGAATCTGGAACAATCTCTGTGTGTAAGAGTCAAGGTCTGAAAACCATACTGGATGCCCAAGATCTTCTGCTCTTAAACAGCACTGCATCACATACAGGAATGATACTGTAATGGAAATCACAACATGGGCTCAGGAATACTTCCAGAAAACATTGTCAGTGAACACAATCCACCGTGACATGCGTTGTTATCAGCGCTCAGTTCAGAAGCCTGCATCTCTGATGGTGTGGGGTTGCATGAGTGTGTGTGGCATGGGCAGCTTACACATCTGGAAAGATGAGCACCATCAATGCTGAAAGGTATATCCAAGTTCTAGAACAACATATGCTCCCATCCAGACGTCGTCTCTTTCAGGGAAGACCTTACCTTTTCCAACATGACAATCCCAGACCACATTCTGCATCAATTACAACATCATGGCTGCGTAGAAGAAGGATCCTGGTACTGAAATGACCAGCCTGCAGTCCAGATCTTTCACCCATAGAAAACATTTGGTGCATCATAAACAGGAAGATGCAACAAAGAAGACCTAAGACAGTTGAGCAACTAGAAGCCTGTATTAGACAAGAATGGGACAACATTGCTATTCCTAAACTTGAGCAAATGGTCTCCTCAGTCCCCAGACGTTTGCAGACTGTTATAAAAAGAAGAGGGAATGCCACACAGTGGGAAACATGGCCTTGTCCCAACTTTTTTGAGATGTGTTGATGCCAAAATTTAAAAATGATACATTTTCTCAGTTTAAACATTTGATATGTCATCTATGTTGTGTTCTGAATAAAATATTGAAATCTGAACCTTCCACATCATTGAATTCTGTTTTTATTCACAATTTGTACAGTGTCCCAACTTTGGAATCGGGTTTGTACAAATCTGATGTAGAAACACACTAATCCTGATCTCAGATGACCTGAGGCTGAGCTGTAGGTTTAAACACAGCTGTGGACTGCAGTAATCAGCTGCCGTGTGTCGGAGGCGTCAGATCACAGATCATTAGTTCTCTAGATTAGACTGGACTCTTACTCTTTGTGTCCGTGCTGGCTGGCGATGTGCAGTGGCAGAAGGCCGGTGTGGGTGGCTTTGTTGGCGTCTGCGTGATGTCTGAGCAGGAGCTTCACTGTGTGTGTGTGACCGTGTCTGCAGGCCTCAGTTAAAGCTGTGTTTCCGTCACACGTCTGAGCGTTCACATCAGCACCTGACGGGACAAACACAACCATTCTAGTGTTTCTGCTCTTCTGCTTTACAAAGACATTCCTCCATAGGAAATTCCTCTTCTAGTTTTGTGTTTTATATCTACTGTTGTAGCGGCTCTCTGAAATCATCTAAATCTTTTTTGCTTGGTCTTTGTTTTTAGTTAGCTATTATATTCATTTAATTGATTCGTGTCATGGTATTTAAATGTAAAATGATCGATGGATCAAACGGATAAGAAACTCTAATCACAAAGACTGAAGAAATAACGCTGATGACTCTATTTGGCATAGACTAGCACGTTTGTGTAAAAAAATCACCATCAGAGGGAAAACAGACATCTGACATGTCTAAAAATAGCTGTTGTTGGAGAATAGTTTATAACACAGCTCTCACTACAAAAAGCACAGATTGCATTGAAGTATTTAAAAACATTCACAGGACAACAAAGTGAACGGCCACTTCTACAGATACTAACAGATGATCCCAAATGATTGAATGTTAGTGAGAGTCTGAATATATATATATATATATATATATATAATAAACCCGGTGCTCAGTACCGTTCTTGATCAGGTGAGCGAGCGCTTCTGTGCGTCCGTGTCGAGCCGCTTCTATCGCGGGTGTGACGTGGTCAGCGTTGCGGGCGTCTACAGCGGCTCTGGCCCTCAGGAGCGTCTCACAGAGCTCAGGGTTGTCTCGTCTCGCTGCTTCATGCAGCGCGGTCCAGCCGTGATAACAGCGCTGATTCACAGCCGCACCGAACGCCAGCAGCAGCTTCACCGCGCTCACACTCTCCTGCTCACACGCTAAACACCAGCAGACAGAAGAAGAAGAAGAAGAAGGAGCTTTACAACACTTACTGAACCCAGCTGCAGAATGACAACTTTGTCTTCTGTAGAGCTGCTTTACAACTGATGCAAATCTGTTTCATAAGATGGAAATGTGCTGAAGATGTGCTCCCCCTCTGGAGAAGACAAAAGAGGAAACTAATCCAGCATTAAAGGGTCATGAAACCCCCAGACTACTTATTCTAAGATTATAGCAGATGTGTTTGTGTTGTACATCATAGAAGACAATGTTAGCATCCGCTAATTTTGACATTTGGAGAAAACTGGTTAATTTTAAGCTTTTTTGCTCTATTTTCATCTTCCGGATTTAAAATCTACATCGTGTTGACGTCACGATATGTGACGTGGCAATGGACTATAGTACATTGATGAGCGTTGGTGTCTATTCAATTATTCATGAGATTGCATCTTATTATCCTAGTAGAAGACGCTTCCCTTAATTATTCACAACAACATGTGTTGATTTGCTATGAAAGACGCATCAGACTGTGAAATGACATCGCACACAACAGAGAAACATTCATGGATTGCAGAAGAGTGTTTTTCTTTGTAATAAGAGTTCGGCACAAACACGATTCATTCACTTGGTGAGTGTAACTGTTTTTATAGCTCTGTGACACAACCTGTCAAAAGGCTTATATAAACGCCACAGAATAATATATATGTCTCATTTGTGAGTCGCTTTGAATAAAAGCGTATGCTAAATGACTGACTGTAAATGTAATATGTTTTCGATGCAGGGTGCATCAAATGGCTGTGTATTTATTTGTGTTTCTAACTCGATGGTAGAGAAATGAAACAGTCTGAACGCAAAGCTGTGTGTGCTGTCAGTCTTCCCTCTTCCCCCTCCCCCGGTCCGCTGCACACCACGCCCACTTTTTTAGCATTTTTTAAAACTGCGGTGAGAACTAACCAGTGCAGAAATGGGGGGTTTCATGACCCTTTAAGATGTTGTTAACTCAAATATGACTCTATAATCCATAATAACACTTCCTCCAGTGAGAAAGTGTTCTGGTCTGAATCAGGAGAGAAATCTGCACAGATCAAGCAGTGTTTAAACAGTTCTAAACTAATATATTTTACTAATACGTGAAACTAATTTTTCACTGGAGGAAGTGTTATTATGGATTATAGACTCTATGTGTTTGAGTTAAAATCATCTTAATGCTGGATGTGTTTCATCTTGTGTCTTCTCCAGATGTTCACTGATGGACTGGAGTGCTGTGGATTATTGTGATGTTTTTATCAGACTCTCATTCTGACGGCACCCATTCACTGCAGAGCATCCATTGATGAGACACTGATGCAGTGCTACATTTCTACAAACCTGATGAAGACACACACTCCTCCTGATCCTGGATGATCTGAGAGTGAGCACATCTTCAGCAGATCTTTATTTGGCATTGTTCTTGAACTAAACTGAGGTGAACATCAACACTATTGTTTAGTGTAGAGTGAAGGCACCTTTATAAAGAGGCGTCTCTTTGTTCTTGTTGCTGATGTCGGGGTCGGCTCCTGCCTCCAGAAGAGTCCTCACACACTCCAGGTGTGTGCCCTGAACGGCGAGCAGCAGCGGCGTCTGCTCCTGAAGCGTGCGCTTGTCCACACACACACCACCATCTGACACACAGCACAGGAACATGCTTCATTACTGCAGCTGACCAATAATGACTAACACAATTAAACACTTATGAGCCAAGCCAAAGCACTGGAGTAACTCAACTCGTTCAACAAGTTTTTTGGGGGGAAATTTCTTCCGAATGATTTGAGACAAAGCCCTCCAGCTGTCAGTGCTCTGTGTAGGACAGGTGTGTCCCGAGCTCTCACCTGTCAGTAGAGTCCTCAGGCAGCGCGTCTGGCCGCGGTGAGCCGCTTCATGCAGAGCCGTCCAGTCCTCTTCACTCCCGCTCTGCACATGTGCTCTTCTCACAGAAGAGCTGACTCTGGAGGAGAATCCACCAGACTAAATCAGTGTGTGTCTGTTATAGTGGAGGCCGGGGCTAGCTGTCACATGGGGATGTTATCACAAGCTCAAGTCTCTAAACCTGTTTTCTCTTGCAGTGCTTTTTTTAAAAATCATAAATTGAAATATGTTTTGTCAGTTCTGTCATCCAGACTACACTTACAGTAGCTATCTGAAATATCTTATGAAGTGAACTTAATAATCGCACACACATACATTAATCATGTCATGAAGACAGATCTGTTCCCGAGACAATTAAGGGTCATTTTCATGTCAGATCGGGGCAATTTGTCACATGATTTTTACTTAATGAATATACAGTATTTTATATTTCTGTTTCTGTTTTTGTATTTATTTATTTTTTTTGTATATTTTCTTCCTTTTTATATTTGATTAATTGTGTTTCATAATCGTTACATTCGCACAAAAAGCGCGCGATATGGGTTTTAAAAGCAGTTCCACTGGGACAACTTACCCCAATCGCACAAATGACCATCGCCGTGTCTCTGTGTGTGTGTGTGTTTATAAAGAGACATTTCAAACTCAAGCCACGAAGACAGACTGAAGAAAAGTGTGACAACCAGCCCCGGGCTCTTTAAAGAGGAGTGTTTCCCGCTCCGATGCAATGAGGGCTGAAGATCACGCAGACACAAATCACACAGCTGTCTTAAACTGAGCGCATTCACTCGAGATGTATTCTGTTAATGGACGAACAGCGATAGTAAACACACACACACACACACACACACACACACACACACTCACTGTGACGGCTCGGTCTCGTCCCGGTTCGCATTTCCACCAGATGATGATGTTTTCTGAGGCGAGTTTGGTTTTGTGTTTCTAGATCGAAATAATGCGATATATTCGGCGTAAGAGAAGCGTCTCATCCTGTTATTGTCACACAGACAAAGACGCTCGTGCCGCGCGCGCCTGCGAGTGTGTGTGTGTGTGTGGACGTCAGTGAATGAACACACACACACACACACACACACACACACACGAGAGAGAGCACTCAGCTGTTCGCTGGGTTAATTTTAGGTTGTTCTTGACACGTGAGGACTGGAGTTTACCTTATTAGTCTAGCCCCTCGACCAGCTCAGATAATTACTGAGGAATGAGGGACAGGCTTTAGTTGAGTCAGGGCTCTATTGTCATGGCCTGCAGTCAAATGCCTGGGACTTTTGTTTAGCTTCCTTACAAGCGTTCCTCAGAAACGATTAAAGAGCTACACAAGAAGTGACTCTTCCAGTTAAGTGTGAGGGTTAGATTCTCTCTCATTCCTGACATGAATAACACTGATATCTGTGTAACTGTTTTGAGTTCTCTTACTGTCATGCATCAGATGAGGACTATGCTGGTATTCAGCCTGTTCGTCTCGTTTCAGAGATTCTGGCAAACTGGTTTTGTGAATTAGCACGTTACATGTTTATGAATAGGTCATGGAGCATTTATGGCATTTAAAATCTTCATGATTGTCATAAATGCTGTGATGTGTAAATGATCAAGAAATGAAGAGTTTTTAAATGTTTTGTAGTCACAGCACAAACACACGAGATGGAGTGTGTGTGTGTGTCTGTTTGTGTGTGTGTGTGTGTGTGCCTGTGTGTCTCTGTGTGTGTGTGTGTGTGTGTGTGTGTGTGTGCGTGCCTGTGTGTGTGTGTCTGTTTGTGTGTGTGTGACAGAGTGTGTGTGTGTGTGTGTGCGTGCCTGTGTGTGTGTGTGTCTGTTTGTGTGCGTGTGACAGAGTGTGTGTGCATATGTGTGTGTGTGTGTGTGTGTGCGTACATGCATGTGTGTGTGTGTGGGTTGCCGTGATTTTGCCAGGTGAGACATGTTCCTGGATCAACATTATTGTCCAAAAATATAGACTTAGCCTAACCCTAACCATAATGTATTCCCAGAATCAGTGTAATGATTTCTGATTAACAAGAGCGTAGAAGCACCTCACTCTGGCTGTAAGCCTAAAACAGATATTTTCTGAAGAGTTATATCTCAGTTCTTATTGGTTGATTGGAATGTTGATCCAGGACCATGTTTTACTTGGTGATATCACACTCGTCGTGTGTGTGTGTGTGTGTGTGTGTTCAGAGCCTCCAGCTGATGCCTTTTATGGACATACTCCACTCTGTTTAGCTTCGCTTAAACTCATTACAGCAGGATTGATGAAGTGGACAGACATCTTTCAGCAATGTTACACTTCTGTTAAAACATGTAAGGGTTGACATCTAAAACTGAACGTATAATAATCAGGCCTGAAACACTGGCGGTGCATTTTAAAAACCCATGAAAGGGTTGACATTTTCTGCTTTAAGCTGCATTTATATAATGCATTTACAGTACAGAACCATGAATCTGTGTAGTGCAGGTTGAATCATCCTTTATAATGAGATACACTACATGTGAACTACACAAGCAGCAAACATTAGGAATACATGTTTTCTCATCAAGACTTTTATATAATACATTTTATTTTTCAGGGTTCTTTAATGAAAATAAAGTTCAAAACAACAGCATTCATCTGAAATCGGTTGTAATATAGAAATGTCTTTTCTCTCATTTTTGAACAATGTAATGTTTCCTTGATTAAGAAAGGTAATTCCTTTTCAACACTGATGATAATCAGAAATGTTTGTTGAGCAGTAAATGATCATATTATTCTGATTTCTGAAGATCATGTGACACTGAAGACTGGAGAAATGATCCTGAAAATACAGAATCAGTTGCAGTTCAACAGATATTCACACAGAAAACAGCACCAGAGCGGCAAGAGACTGTTTTTTTTTTTAAATTTCTGAGAAAACTGAACCAGAAGTCACAAGGAGACACAGGAGGAGGAAGGAGGTTAAATGGATTCTTTCTATCAAGAAATGAAGCTTTAATGAAAACACAGTGCTAGCATAGTTGAGACTTTGAGATGATAAATATTGTTATATATCGTTACGTTATTTCACTAACTAATGTTACAGTGGTGTAGTCTACTACGTGATACATTACCCACTTTTAAGAAGCGTGAGGATACATAACAACTTTCATACTTTCATTCATAAATTGACCTGTCTGTGTTTGCAAAGCGACAGGGATTGAATCACGGAATTCAGTCACAAATTATGTCTCTTATTTTGTATATACAGTCACAGTCAGAAACAGTTTGCTTCCCCTCTCACACATCTGCCACTCATCACCTGTGTCTTAACATTAATGTCTTTCCTGTGATAATGTCCTTTACTTCTATCACACTTCTGTCTCCTCACTTATTCCTCATATGAACTGTTTCAAATACAAGACATTGCATGAGATTAAGTTTGTAAATTATAGCCTGTGCCCTTTTGTAGTGTATACATATACTATTTATCATCAAACTATGATAACTGTGACTTAATTCAGTACATGTACGTCTGCCATATGTTGCCACCCCTCAAACATTCCTGCCCCCTTCTCACCACCCCATCAATATTTTCCTAGATCCGCCCCTGTGTGCTGAACGGGTCAGGACCAGAGATGAGTGTCAGTCACGTCCAAGAGCTTCATCAGGGCCTGTGGATTATCAAAATAATATCTGACTAGATGAGTGCAGCCTCCTGAAGCAAACCACACTGCCAGAGTCACGCGAGAGTTTCTGAAGAAGAGAAAGTGAAACTGCAGGCCAAGTATGTCACCCGACTTCAATCCTTTGGTCTTCTGAAGAGAAAGACAGAACAACAAACCCTCTGCAAAGAGCCGCTGAGAAACAAGCTTTCTGTGAATCTGTGCATAATAATAAAATCCTAAAATATCGTAACTAATTACTAATAAATTCGAAATAATATTACATTTACTGTTCAAAAAAAAAAAAAAAAAAAAAAAAGCCTACTTACATATACATGTATACTATTGGATGTACAAAATACATACATATATGAAATAGGCGCTTGCACACTAATATGAAATCCATACCTATTGGATATGATGTTAGTAATGAATGCATATGCACTTGTCAATAACTTGCGCATATAACCGTGACACATGAATACACTAATAAACCCACTTATACATATAAACTCGATCCACACACAACACTCGCACATAGGCCGGATTATATAACTTCTATAATCCACTCTTAATATATTCCAAGCTCAAGCACATGCATAAAGTTTGCCACAATGCACAGGAAGAAGTAGCCTAACAATTCTGAAAAAGGAGACATTTTAATTATTTATTAATACACAAATGTTCTCTTGTCGGCTGCAAGATGTAATTCACAGTGCTGGCTCTCTCCACAAGGACGGGCAGTAAAGAGTAATGCAACCTTCACAGTATTTTCAGTTATTTCATTATCAGGAAAAAAATCATGTGATCGAGAGGACGCCTCCCTGTCATGCATAGCCTACGCATTAATCATTTTCACACAAACACTTGAATATGAATAATAAGTCACATTTTGCATATGCATTTCAAATTAAATCATTTATTTTACATGCAATTATCCAAAATAAAACCATTTGTAATGAAAATAAAATATGTAGACAAATAAGTATAAATGCTGCGTGTGCACTCAGCATCATGCGCGCTACACAGATCTTGCACGCTGGTGTTTTGGGGAATATGATATGAAAACACCTGCATTTAAATGCGTCTGCAATTTATTTATTAAATACTTTTAGCAGACGCTTTTATCCAGAGCGACTTACAGTGCATTCAGGCTAAAAAAATTTACCTAACTTGTTCCCTGGGAATCGAACCCACAACCCTCTGCGCTGTTAACGCAATGCTCTACCACTGAGTCACAGGAACACAATACTTAAATTATATGAACGCAAGTAAAGAAAGTTCCCTCAAAAATCACTAAAGTTGTCAATTAATGAAGGTCTTTTTTACATCATGTGCATTTTGCTGATTATAATGAGAGAACTTGTTTAAACGTGAGGACGTTTTATTAATCAGTCCATTCTTTAGAGTTTCAAAGATTTAGCTAAATTGTGCAGGTTTAATTTATTCATTTCTTGTTTTAATTAAGTCTAAATAATGGAAGTGAAATTATATTATATGTTTCTAAAATAAAGAAAATAATTTATAAAACACGCAACAATTTCTTAATCTTTTCCCCAAGAAGTTATCTGTCAAAATAAAAGATATATAATGAATAACAAAGTAGTGTGTGACAAAAATACATGTTGTTTTATTAAAGGAATTTTAAAATATAAATTAAAATATAGGCCTAATGTGTGAAAATATTGATATTTTGCAAATAAATCCATGTAGCCTACCCCCCCCCCCCCCCCTAAAATGATCCGATGCAAAGTAAACTATAATTTATTTAGAATAATATAACACATAATTCATATTATATAAATAACACTGCACACCTATTAAATGTGTCAAATCAAACATTTGGCGTGATGCTGTGCAGCTTAGATATAAGCAAGCTCATAGGCTTGACATTTATCCTGCTTGAATTCGTTCTAAGAAATGCAAAACTCCATAAGGGCTAAACTTCTGTAAATCTGTAAATATTCAATATTTTAACTACAGTGTTTTTCTTTAATTTTCCCCAACTGCAGCCGTCAAATCGGTGAGGCAAAACTGACGGCTATTTGCAAAAATGTGCTTTGATGCGCTTGTTTGATAACTTGTGGTTAAAGTGCCACCCAGCGGTCAAAGGCTGCAAATGCACTTTACAGACGCGACAGCGGCGGTAAAAACTACATTTTGGTTGAGATACTATTGTTTTGGTTGACCACCTACACAGCATGCAGACACAGCCATGAAACAGTAGCGCAAACATTCAAAATAATATTCACAAAGGAATACAATTCTGATAAGAAAGATGCATGCTTCGTGTATATACATGCAGGTGATTTCATATGTGCATGTGCGTGAACTTTTCAGTGCAAACAGAAGGCATTTCAGTGTAAAAAGAAGCCGTTTGAGCATTAAATGTCATGCGGCATCTGCATCTCACAGTGGCACATCTACAGATGCAAGGACTTAAAACACTTGATGTGGCTAAATGTATTAAAACAGTGTTTTTAAAATAGGCTACCAAAGAAACTCACTTCGGTAAATACAACATTTACAGTTAAACAATGTGTTATTTTAAATGTTAAGTAAATCTGAATAAAAATACACTGGACGTTTTAACCCTCTAATCAAAAAAAATAAAATAAATAAAAATATCATTAAACATCAAAGAACTAGTTAATTACAGAATGATCTTGAATCTTCCTTTTCTGTCCAAGATACTAGAAAAGGTGGTATCCTTACAATTATATTCCTTTTTTGGAGTAAAATGGTATATGTGAGGATTTCCAGTCAGGATTTAGACCGTATCATAGTACTGAGACTGCTCTCCTTAGAGTTACAAATGATCTGCTCTTATCATCTGATCGTGGGCGTATATCTCTATTCGTTTTATTGGATCTTAGTGCTGCGTTTGACATAATTGACCACAACATTCTTTTGCATAGACTTGAACACTTTGTTGGCATCAGTGGAAGTGCATTAGCATGGTTTAAATCGTACTTATATGACCGCCATCAGTTCGTAGCAGTGAATGAAGATGTATCATATCGATCACAAGTGCAGTATGGAGTACCTCAAGGCTTAGTACTAGGGCCGCTACTCTTCACGCTTTATATGTTACCCTTGGGAGATATCATCAGGAAACATGGTGTTAGCTTTCACTGTTATGCTGATGATACGCAGCTCTATATTTCCTCGCAGCCTGGTGAAACACACCAATTTGAAAAACTAATGGAATGCATAGTCGATATAAAAAACTGGATGACGAGTAATTTCTTACTGCTAAATTCAGAAAAAAACAGAGGTGTTAATCATAGGGCCTAAAAACTCTGCATGTAATAACCTAGAACACTGTCTAAGACTTGATGGTTGCTCTGTCAATTCTTCGTCATCAGTTAGGACTAGGTGTGCTATTTGTAAAACTGCATTATTTCATCTAAAAAAATATATCTAAATTACGATCTATGCTCTCAATATCAAATGCAGAAACATTAATTCATGATTAGATTATTGTAATGCTTTATTGGGTGGTTGTTCTGCACGCTTGGTAAACAAACTACAGCTAGTCCAAAATGCAGCAGCAAGAGTTCTTACTAGAACCAGGAAGTATGACCATATTAGCCCGGTCCTGTCAACACTGCACTGGCTCCCTATCAAACATCGTATAGATTTTAAAATATTGCTTATTACTT
This sequence comes from Carassius auratus, assembly GCF_003368295.1. Taxonomy (NCBI): domain Eukaryota; kingdom Metazoa; phylum Chordata; class Actinopteri; order Cypriniformes; family Cyprinidae; genus Carassius; species Carassius auratus. The sequence continues at coordinate 145,426 of NC_039259.1, forward strand.
ATAAAGCCCTGAATGGTTTAGCACCTCAGTATTTGAATGAGCTCCTTTTACATTATAATCCTCTACGTCCGCTACGTTCTCAAAACTCAGGCAATTTGATAATACCTAGAATATCAAAATCAACTGCGGGCGGCAGATCCTTTTCCTATTTGGCGCCTAAACTCTGGAATAACCTACCTAACATTGTTCGGGAGGCAGACACACTCTTGCAGTTTAAATCTAGATTAAAGACCCATCTCTTTAACCTGGCTTACACATAACATACTAATATGCTTTTAATATCCAAATCCGTTAAAGGATTATTAGGCTGCATTAATTAGGTAAACCGGAACCGGAAACACTTCACATAACACCGTACTTTCTACATCATTAGAAGAATGGCATCTACGCTAATATTTGTCTGTTTCTCTCTTGTTCCGAGGTCACCGTAGCCACCAGATCCAGTCTGTATCCAGATCAGAGGGTCACTGCAGTCACCCGGATCCAGTACGTATCCAGACCAGATGGTGGATCAGCACCTAGAAAGGACCTCTACAGCCCTGAAAGACAGCGGAGACCAGGACAACTAGAGCCCCAGATACAGATCCCCTGTAAAGACCTTGTCTCAGAGGACCACCAGGACAAGACCACAGGAAACAGATGATTCTTCTGCACAATCTGACTTTGCTGCAGCCTGGAATTGAACTACTGGTTTCGTCTGGTCAGAGGAGAACTGGTCCCCCAACTGAGCCTGGTTTCTCCCAAGGTTTTCTTCTCCATTCTGTCCTCTGGCTTGCTTAGTTGGGACACTGCATATACAGCGATATCATTGACTTGATTGCACAGACACTATTTAAACTGAACTGAACTGCATGATGACCTCACTGAATTCAATGATGAATTACCTTTTTGCATTATTGACACACTATTTTCCTATTAAATGCTGTTCAGTAGCTTTTTTACAATCTGTATTGTTAAAAGTGCTATATAAATAAAGGTGACTTGACTTAACAGCTGTTTTTAAAGCATGCAGTGCCATCTGCTGTTCAAAACTAAGGTCAGAATTAACTCGGAAAATCTCAGAATCGATGATAAATCATTTCTCATGTCGCGATGCATGGATACATTTCCCCGGGACTAATAGAAACTCACCCTGAAAGAAAATGGTGTTGAGGAGAATCATCTGTGTCAGCAGCTCAATGCTCGTATCCATTTCATTCACTTTGCAACTGGTCTTTCTGCTCCAATACTCGTTGATGGTGCTCTTGCTGAGCTCGGCCTTGCTGAAATCCATATTGTTCACATCAGCACAGAAAAATGTCTTGAACTGATCATTGAAGAGTCTCGAAGTTTAACCATCCTGCTAGATATTCTTCTGCAGCTGCTTGAAGAGCTGTGGGATGAGAGTCACTTCTTCTCCAGACGTTCACTGATGGACTGGAGTGCTGTGGATTATTGAGATGTTTTTATCAGCTGTTTGGACTCCCATTCTGACGGCACCCATTCACTGCAGAGCATCCATTGATGAGAATTTTCAGCAAATTAGTAATTTTTTTTTTTTTTTTGTTAACTATTCCTTTAAGAATGATTGTAGGAAATTTGCTGTAATTTCTTTCAGAATTTAATAGATATTCATATCTACAGATCAATAAATTAATACAATAATTTGCTCAAAAATGATTCAGCTTGTGTTTATGTACAAAGTCAAACATTAGCTTTTCTCTGGGACTTTGAAAAACTGAGGGAGTTAATTAACTGAATCATTTTTGGCCAAACTATTGTATCAAGTTGATGACCTGTAAATATGAATATCTTACTTATAATATTTACTTATCCTATGATTATTGTTTTTATTACCAATCTTGTCTTTTCACTGTCGTTCTGTTTGTACTGTGGGAGCTGCTGTCACTAAATCAAATGACTTTATGTGTAAACGCACATGCCAATAAAGCTCATTCTGATTCTTTCAGTTGGATATGATTTTAATGTGTGAATGTTTCACAATTTCGACAGTACATCTCTCCATCATGTTTACTTGTACACTGCTGAAGCTGTATGACGACGTTCAGAATCAGATAGACCTTTTCTCCTTCTTTCCATTGTGAATGAAACTCCAGCACATCTTCAAGAGAGTCACAGAATCAAATTAATCCAGAGAGAAGAAACAAACAACATCCATTTAGGGGGGAAAGAAACATTTTTATTTAAGAAACAATAAGTTCATATAAGAGTGCAAGAATAACCAATCACTTAAAAACTATTGCTGAATGTGAAATGAGTTCAAGAAACGCTGCTGTGCCACCAAACGTATGAAATTATAGAAAAGAATGTGAAAACCATCCGATAGATCCAAAAGAGCTGCTGCCTGTCAACAAATGAGGGATGACTGATGAATGACTAAAACACGTGAAGGGCTGAATCTGAACGATGACTGAATCTGCCCTCACTATGCCGTCTACCTAGGGCACGTCCCCCGCCGCTCAGCGGTGACCAGCAGAAGTTCTTCACAACAGTCCACAGAGGAGAAGAGCAGAGAGATCCCAGAATGCAGCAGTGATCCCAGCGCTGACAGCTCCCTCCTCACGCCGTCCGTCTGAGGGAGAGGAATGAACCGGGGAAACACTTTCCTTTCACCTCGTTCAACTCAAAGAGGAGAAGCGAAGCTAAACGAATGTCCCTTGATTACACAGCAGGACCCGGGGCAGTTCTGAGAGGGGATGTGAGTCCCATCATTCCCAAAGAGAGTTGGGGTCGAGGGCGTTCAGGGCATCTGTCACCGGCGCTGGTGGACCGTCACTGGTCGGGTTTGGTCCCGCTTTCCTTCGCTCCGTCTACAAAACAACAACAACATCAGATCCCAGCCAGATTCATAGAGCAGACGTCTGTAATCAGGGAAGACTGTCTTACCGGCGGAGCTCCTGTCGTGAGCGGAGGACTGAGCTTGCTGCCTGGGAGGACATCAGACCGTCAGCATCACACCGTTACTGTATTCTGATTACTTTTCCTGATAACACTCTCATGTCATGCAATTTGATCAGTTCCTAATGTCTATAAAATTACGTTACTTAAGTTACAAATGCAGTGTTGAAAAATATGAAGTAAACACTGTGTTTTGTGTGTCAGTATGGCCTTAAATAAATCACTAGAGAAGGTGAGCTAAACATGCAGACGAGTCCTACAACATTTAGGTTTCCTATCATATTTCAAAATGTTGCACTCAATTTCCCATATTTTAATATGGCATTATAGTTTGGGAAAGGTTCTACTACTAAACGTGTACAACTTTGTTAAATTAACACTGATATAAGTCCAAATAAATGACTCTGCTGGATTAAGCCGCATCTCATTCTTCTTCTGAGGTAAATTGAAGGCTTATTCCTCACAGCGTGTCTTGTTTCAGAAACAAAAAGCAGCCTAGATGAACTTGATGAATCGTAATGCTTTGTTTTCACAGGTGATGTGGTGCGTCTCAAGCCTGGCTTCACATGGATGATTAACTTTATAGAGCAAGATGTGTGAGAAACCATTATAGGTGAGCTCAGACGCGAAGGACTGTACCTCATTTTTGTTTTAAACTGATTATTTATCAGAGAATATTTGTTGTCAGTATTACTTCCTTTAAAAACCGACGCTTCAAGCTTTCTGTAGATATCTTTCTCATGTCGTGTCAAGTATTTGCTGATTTTTTATTCATTTTAGAGACCCATTTCATAAGTATACAAATAAAATAACTTTAACAGTTTCAAATTATGTATTAATATTTTCTGTGCGAATTGTAAACCATGTTTATGTTCATTTCTCTATTATTCGGAAAAATTGCAAGTGATCATTTCAGTTGTTTTAACAAGCAATTTTTCAGTCAATATTAAATAACTGCAAGAACTCAGTTTCACTTTATAGAGTATTCTTTAGGTTTGGATAAGTAACCTTGAAAGTAAGGAAATTAATAATCAATCATTAATGTAATCAAATGACAAGTTTAAAGACTGAATCATTAATTTGCCGTCGATTACTTCGCGCTCACCTGTCGAAGTAAGCCTGTCTCCTCCTGCGCAGCTCCTCCGCTGTCATCGCCTCCTCGCTGCTTCCCGAATCATGAGACGAGCCGGCCGTCACAGCGGCGCCGGGGCTTCTGGGATCACTGCCACCTGCAGCCGGCGGAGAGCCAAGAAACAGCAGATTAGAAAACCGCTCTGTTCTGAGCTTAAGCTCGGGAGACGACGTGAACCTCAGATCTTTAGTTTCCAGTGGTTTAACAACACATGTTATTTTGTTAATATTTCTTCCTGAAGAAAGATAAATATGTGTAGTGATGGCAGCCAAAATAGTCCCCCCCATCAGACTTATATATATTTTTTTGGGTGGGGGTGTGGGTCAGTCTCGCAATACACAATTTAAATACACAATATATTTGATCATAATATTCATAACTATATACTATTTATTAAAAACAGGCTTGCATAAAAGAACAGGCTTTTATGTTGATAAACAATAATCAGTCCAGCAGAAATGACTTTTGGACAGTGATGTATGTCCAACAGAATAATTCTAGCATTATCTATTAATGTAGTATCTATTATTTCCCCTAAAACAACTGGATGATAGAAACAGAGCGGAGCACAAGCCTGAGCGACAGATCCTGACCGTCAGACCAGGAGCAAGAGCTTATTTCTGATGTACCCAGTCATCATCTGCCTGTCCTGTTACAGCCATGGAGTCTGCCCTGAACCGTCAAGCCTGTGGTGAATTAGGTTGTGCCCAAACCATCTGACTGTATTACAGCGACCATGGAAGTCGTTCTTGTGTGTGTGTGTGTGTCAGGGTCCCCGCGGGTCCTTAAAAAGTCTTGAAATGTCTTAAATACAATTTTCGATTTTTAAGGTCTGAAAATGTCTTGAATCCTGGAATTTTCCATATGAATGTCTTAAATTTCATGTGGGGTCTTAAATTTCATGTCCGACTCGTCATTTTTATTTATTTTTTCAACCGCAATTTGACCAGCACAACATTTGGGGGCAGCACTTCGTGGGTGCAACCTGCATCATACCATATGTCACATACGAGTAAGTGATTGATGAACGCGTAGCGCTGATGGTTCGCCACCACGGCAGTTTGCGAAATCGCAAGCATGGGCAAAGACGATAAAGCTGTGGACAAGAACACGATTGTCAGGTCTCGCTATCTTGGTTCTCAGTTTTGAGCCCCTCAACGGCAGAAGACTTGCTGTAGCACTTTAAGGTAAGACTCTAAAAGTAACATTTAAAATTATTTGAATATGTTAAAATGCTTCATGTGTTTTTGTTATTTCCTAATGAATATTTGGGACAATATATCGATGCGTCACAATTCTTGGATTGATTTAAATTTTTCCGAATGCATTGTGAATTGATTCTGAGCTTAGTTTTTGCACATTGCGCTCTAGGCTAGTTTTTAACCGAGCACTCAAATGCTCACGACGAAGAGCGCTCGTGCGTTCTGCTGAGTCTGAGAATGTAATTGATATATTGCTTTTATGACGCAAGATTAATGTAAACGCCCCACTGCAAACACCCTTGTACTTCGCTTCAACCTTTTCGAACTTTATTAATTATTATTTTATAGTAGGTTCAAGTGGTGTGTGTAAGGCATCTAAAACACGCAGTGGCATCTGCTGTTAAAAACTAAACTAAGAATCGATTCGAGAGAGAATCGCAATGCATTCAGAAAAATTGGAATCGATCCAGAATAATTTCTCGATTCAAAATGCATCGATATATTGTCCCAGCCAATCAGTTAAAAAAATGTTGTGGGTGGGTGACATCTAGGCATAGGACTACTGCATTATGGATGGAAGGCAGTGCTGTAAATAACTTTATTGTATAAAGCATTCAATATGCATTATGCTTCTTGCATATTTTTTATGTGAAAAGTAAAATTTAATTGAATTAAATAATGTAGCCCAGTTCATAATTAGACTCCAAATATCTGTTTTGTGCTTCTCAATTTTAGGTTAACAACGTTGACACTGAACCCTATCACATAGGCCCAATTTGTGAGCATTCACTATTATGGCTTAACTTGTTTCTCAAACATTTTTTTCTTTCAAATCAAGGACCACTTAGCCAATAAAAAAAAAAAAGAAAAGAAAAACTTGACATATTTGGCTTAATGAGCATCCCTAATGCATGTACAAATGCAAGCCATTTTAGTCTTCTGAAACCATGGCTAACTTCACCTGCTAATAATGTGCATGATTAGAAAACAAGTCATGAGAAGTGAATTGGAAATGTACAACGGTGTCACAGTCCATGTCAGTCATTTTTGGTGGATGACTTTTGCTCACAGACCTCTTTGGTAATCTGGCATACCTCCATTGGTCCCCAGACCACAGTTTGAGAATCACTACTTTAGACAAACCATCTAATCTGAGTGAACATGAATGAAAATTTTATCATTCTTGAGGTGGACTTTGTTTTGATTTTATTTTTTTATAATTTCAGGAGGGCACCAAGGAACTTAATTTAAGGAACATGCTTTCTGTGTCAATGGATGTTTCCACAGTAAATTCGGAAAGTCATGGATCTCCTACAACTGGAACATGCAATAAATTTCTGATCCTGATCTTTCCTACAATTGTCTGTCATTCATTAGGTCTATGCATAGATTATTGAATGTGCTTGCATTTATCTGTGTCTGAAATGACATAGAAAACACTAATCAGACCCTGAACAACATTTTCTTGGGGGAGAACCCCCAAACCCAGCTCAAGGCTATTAGGCAGCAACATTTAACCATAATTTAGATCAAGTATGATGAAATGGGCTTTTGTAATGTCCTGGGGCTGTCTTCCATGTCTTTTTCAAACTGCTATGAGGGGCCAGAATTTAGAAATTACCTGAAGTACCTTAAAGGCTGATAGTTTAAACATAGTCAACCATGTCAGGGTTGTAAGGTCAATCAGCACTTGGTATAAAAGTTTTTGTGACCCTTTGACCTGTCTTGAGCGTGGCTGTGGTGAGTTGTGCCACACTAATGCTTCAACACATCAATCTGTGTTGTCGGACTGAACATTTTCCTGTATTTTTGTTTAGATAAAGTCTTAAATTTTCCCTTTAGAGGACTTAAAAAGGTCTTAAAAGTCATTAAATTTGCTGTTAAAAAATGTGAAGATACCCTGTGTGTGTGTGTGTGTGTGTGGGCAGCACACAGTTCCTAAGCCTCCTGATCATCCCAAACAAATGTATTTATATTTTGAAACGTACAGTGCTCAGTTCATTCAAGGAACTATAAGCCTTTTGGAAAATGTATTTGTGGCAGTCAGTTTTGATGTTGGGACTCAATGTATGGGAAACACTGGACACTGCTGTAAGTCAAATGGCCATAGTGATAACAAAACTAAAAGAGTCCACTCAAATTACCCAGTGTGCAGCACACGAGCGATGAGATGTGGAGGCTAGCTGTGAGGACAGCTGATGCCCAGAAGTCTGTCTGAGTCGCACGTGTTTCTTCACATGAAAGGTACTTGTTCCACTTATGGATAATCATTGGCATCAATTCTAGTAAGGTAAAATGTAATTATGCTTTCAGTCTTGCCCTGGCATCATTATCTGAAGCTGTGCGTGTACAAGATGTGTCTGCAGAGTCAGCTTCTTCATCTCACACAGACACGAGGGATTCTCTGGTACGGTCTCCTGCAACAACACTTAGCTGCCCGCAGATGGTCCTGCCAATAGAAATGACCTAATTTGCATGACCTAATCAAACCGATCAATCGGTCAACCTCTATTAGCATTCAGGTGTGTCTTGTTATCCATCTCCACTTGCTTTAGTATAGTCTGTGAATATAGTGCAGTCTGTCCCGTGCTCTCTCGTCTGGTATTGAGTCCTCTGTCCGTGATTTACCCTTCTGTGCATTTATTAAAGAATATTTGACTTGTTCTTCATCTTCATGCATGTTTTATAGACCGCATTACGTGACAAGAATGAAATAAAAATAATAATACTACATAAAAAAACCTGAATATAATAAAAAAGAAATGCAATCCCTGATTGTTCTGCCTATTTCTGTGATGAAGAACAGTGTGTCTCACCCTGCATGCTGAGCTGAATGGCCCTGCGCAGGTCAGCCTCCTCGTCCTCCACCTCCATGCCCTGTCTGCTGAGCGCCAGAGCCTTCCTCAGCTCCTCCTCATCCTCATCCAGCAGCACTTCATCTGCGGTGTGTCCGGCGTCTGACGTCTGCTGCACTGACACCCTGAACAAACCCATCAGTGACAGCAGGACCTCATCATGCAGATCTGTGTCATACACTCAGTGCTCAGGTGTTCAACCCTCCTGTTGTGCTGAAATCATGGATTTACAGTGACTTTCCATACAGTTATGCTTTTACTGCAGCTGGTCAGAGACTTCAATATTAAATATGAACATTATGAACTGCTATTTTGTTAAAATTAGCTGCACAGGCACAAATTAAAAACTATTTAATGACTAATGATGTGTAAATGACTACAAATGAGAAGTATAAATCATATGTAACATTACTGAGAATTGGTGTAGTCCTTACTGCTGTTTAGTTTTTATCAATAGCCTCTTCATCAGGGGTCGCCAAGTACATTTGGCATCAGCCCAAAAAAATCACCACTAGATGGTGAGCCAGGAGCATAGTCAAGGGATAATTTAAGAAATTAATAATTGATGAAAAATGCAACTAGAATTGCCTGTGACAGACTGATCATCCTTCACACCGCGTCTAAAGTATCTAAGCTTGTTTTATATATCACAGTTCTGTTCACAACGTATATTAAAACATTTAATTACATTTCAGCAGAGTTTCAAAGTGGCTTATTGAAACAATGGTGTTTAAACGTTATTCCTACAACATGACAAGCTGCAAATTTTGTTTTGTGATGAAGATAACAGTACATTTCCATCAGTTATTTTTACAGATTTCCGCTCATTTGAAATCAGATACAGATGAAGTAGCACTGTAAGATTAGATTTGTTTGAATGCGTTATTGAGAGAGTGATTGCTTGTGAATAAGTGTTGTTGTAGTAGGCCTACTTGTTTAAACAAGCTTTCAGCTGAAAATATTCAGAATAGAATAAACAAACAAATCCTTTGAGTACTATAACTTCCTTATCACTTCACGACTGCTGCTCTACTTTATCTTACGTCTGCTTCTCCAGCCCTTGTGAAGGTAAAATGGGTTTATCACACTTATTTACTAGGCGCGCTGCTTTCTCCTTCTTTCCAAAGCGCTCGGACAGAAGCGCCCCTGAGGCGTCTGCTGTTGCTAAGCAACAATGACGCGCTCTCTCCATGAAGACGCGGAAATTTCAGCAAAGGATAAATGGATTTTCAGCACAAAAAAATCACTTTCAGTAGCTCTGGTACTAAATGTATTTCAAAATGGCAATCCATATACAACTATGATCAGCTGTTCCTTCATCTTGGCTGAGCTTTCAACGTTGTTACGGGAAAGGATGAAGCTGATTGGTTAGTTCTTGTCACATGACCCGCGGTGCGCTTGAGGCATTCTGAAGAGTTGAGATGTTTTTATCTTGACGCGCCTGGAAAAACGGGCGCATCGCACAGTGCGTGCATCCCGACCGCGTCGCTTCCATTATGAGAGAGCATACCGCGCGCCTACATTGGAAATAACGAACTTGAGCAAAAGAAGCGATATGTGAACGGCCCCTAAGAACTGCGGTCTTCTACAGTACTTCAAATATGCCGTGGACAATCACAGAAAGTGACCGAATTCAAGAACATGGTTGCGGCATCTCTCAAGCAACGAATAAACACCGCTAACTTGGAGAATGCAGTGAAAACTCCTCTTCTCGCGTCTGCCCTAGACACTCGGCACAAACATCTCAGGTTTCTCGATGAAAACACGAGATAAGTAAGAAAAAAAAAAAACTATTTTGAACATTATCAGAACATTTTCCTTGATGGTGCGTCATCAACGATTAAGAGGATGTAATTCCCACTCGTGGGAAAAGGCTGAGCCAGTTCTTCAGCGATGATTACAGAGAGTCCAGCCGAGACGAGTGGGAACAGTTCTTGCTGGAGACATGTATTCACCAGATGAGGATCCCATTCAGTGGTGAAACCAAAACACGAAGCGCTTCACAAAACGTATTCGCGTAGCACACCGTTATTTGTGAGTCCCGACAACATCTGTGCCGTCAGAGCGCGTTTTCTCCGTGCTCTACCTTATTGTTAACAGACTATGGAACCGAGTTTCCCCCGATCATGTTTACATGCCTGTGTTTCTTAACAAGAACATTTGTAGGAAACGATAGGAAAAAAAAGCAAAAAAGATTTGCTGACAGTTTAAAGTTAAGTGTAGGCTACGTTCTACAATAGCCTAATTGCTGCAGGCTGCTTTACGTTTTTCTTTGTTCACTTTTTCTTTTTCTTTGCTTTTAATCTGTACTTCTGTTTGTTTGCACGCATTGTTAAAGGTTTTCAGCTACAAAACACGATGTGTAATCTTCAAGCTTATTGTGTGTAAGCTTGTTCAAAATGACGGAAACAATAAATGTTGCTGAAAACTAACGTCTGTGTCATAAACTTAATTTAAATAAACGAATATTCATTTTTTTTTTTTTTGCTCAAATATTCTAATGTGATATTTGCGGAAAACGCCCATCCCTATTGATGCTAATTACTTGTGTTCCTCTCTTGTAAAGGCACTGAGTGTGGGTCAAACAGCACAACAGGAGGGTGAAGACTGTCTTGTTCTGTATGTCATGTGATGACGGCCAGTGCACCTCTGGGCCTCGTCCTCTCCAATCAGCTTCGGCCGCTGCTGCTGCTCCACTCGCATGATCCGCAAAATCTGATCGGCTTCACACTCCGGCAGGCTTCCCCGGATCACAAATATGCAATAACCTGCAGAGACATTCAGCTGAGCAAGATTTCCAGCATTATCACTGTGACATACATGACGACGCAGAGGTCACGCAACACATGATCATGTATGAGTTTTACCTTCCTGCTGTAGCTGCGCTAAGAAAAGAGCCAAGTATGTGTCTGATATGAGCTCCGGACCGGTCAGCAGCGAGTTCAGATTAAACCACTAGATGAAGAGAGAGAGGCTGTAAACTCAACATCATCTCACACAGACTCAGACTAATGCTGCGGGTTAAACACGTACCTGCTGTCCCAGCTTACGCACAGTAAACCAGTGCTCCTTATAGTTACATATAAAGGCCTTCTCGTGTCTGAGAGCAAACATGAAGAGGATGAACGGTCACACAGCGGACAACAGGACTCAAGATAAAGCTTTCAGAAATACTCACATGGGATTGATCTGTAACTGCTGGTACTCTCTACTGTTGAAGAGAATGATTTCCAAACCCCAAACCCCCAGAGCATTACTGATCACCTGCAAAACACAGTACATCCACTCAAGACACACCATCAAGACACAACACATCCACTCAACACTAGGGCTGTATGAAATGGACAAAACCCCTCATTGTAGCTGTGACTCAGGTGTTGAAATATACACTAAGTAGACATTCAAAAGGCCCTTTTTACCGCCACACGTACTGCCGCGGCGGCGGTATAAAGTGCATGTGCAGCCTTTGACTGCTGAGTGGCGATTTAATCACAAGTTATCAAACAAGCGCATCAAAGCACATTTTGGCTAATAGACGTCAGTTTTGCCTCTAAGTAAAGCTTGGCGAGTCGAGCAACGAGCATTGCTGCAGGTTGATTTTTGGCGGATGTGCTGTGCTTGTGCTGCTGCGGTCGTCTTCATTTCGTCGGGTTAAACATCTCTCTCACTCACAGCAGAGTCTATGAGCAGCAACCACTTCCCCTCCGCGCGCACTGATACCAGAAACACGCTCCGCCTTCACCCAGTGAATAAAGGATTTCAGTATGTTTGAAATGTTATGTTCATAATGTAGCATTTAAAATAATAAAAAAAATACAAATAAAAAAATAACAGGAGAGTTTCAAAGTGGCTTAAGCTATTTTGTGTAAGCTTTTTTCCCTATATCACATGCCAAACTAATAACGTTGTAAGCATCACATCTTTAATTGCTGCTTTCTGCTGTGAACATTTTGTTTGTGATGAAAATAACATCTTTGTCAGTTATTTTATCTAAACAGATCGATTAACTTCAAGATTCAGTTAATGCCGCAGCACCGCAAAGAGAGCGCTGGAAACGCATAAGACAGCAATATTTCTTATTTATTGACATGAAGTTTCGTGCAGAATAACAAACAGCAACAGGGGTGCAACATTCTCTGAAAAATATATATACAGAATCTCCTGTAACTATGAGGTGAATTCGCGTCTACCGTGCCGCGAGACCTCCAGACACGCGTAAATGCATCTTTACATTGAATTAAAGGGGGGGTGAAATGCTATTTCATGCATACTGAGTTTTTTACACTGTTAAAGAGTTGGATTCCCATGCTAAACATGGACAAAGTTTCAAAAATGAAGTTGTACGTTTGAAGGAGTATTTCTGTTCCCAAAATACTCCTTCCGGTTTGTCACAAGTTTGGGAAAGTTTTTTTCGAGTATGGCTCTGTGTGACGTTAGATGGAGCGGAATTTCCTTATATGGGTCCTGAGGCACTTCTGCCGGAAGAGAGCGCGCTCCCGTATAGCAGAGCACTGAGAGCACAACAGACTTCACTGATCAGAGCGAGAGCGTCGCCAAATGTCACAAAAGAAGTGTGTTTTTGGTTGCCAGGGCAAGACAACCCTGCACAGATTACCAAAGAAAACACAGCATTAAGGGACCAGTGGACGGAGTTTATTTTTACAGAGCATCATGCGATGTTGTCATCAAACTGCACTTTTCACATGTACAGCTTAAAAAAGACGACAAAGTGGAACTTAGTCATTTTCCAAAACTGCTAAGCAAATATATACAGTTTCAGTACATACCACATAGAGACGTCGTTGCTGCTGCTGCTCTCGTTCAGTTTCAGCCTCTGGATCTGATTCTGGATCATTAATATACGCTGAATCTGACTGTTAGCCATGGTTTGTTTTGGATGATGTTTTTATCCTCACGGTAATGTCCCAGTTTCCACATGCTCTCAACACAAAAGCTTACTGGCGCTCGTGATTCTTTAGCTCCGCCCACACGTCACGCCTCCAGACGCTCGTGTTTTTCTGGGAAAGTCTGTACCGATTTATCTTTCTCTTATGAATATAATAAAACTAAAGACTTTTTGGAGTTATGAAGGATGCAGTACTACTCTATAGGTACTCAAGATTAACAGGATATTGAGTGAAAACCAGCATTTCACCCCCCCTTTAACATTGAAATCATTCGCGCCAGACTGATGTGAACACAGCATACGTCACTGGGTCTTATAGGCGTGTAGAATTGCTGGTATTTTCTGTCTAGCTTTCTAACCCTTTCTGTTCACATCTTTTGCGTCTTTTACAGCATACGGTGTGAACGCTCTGGCTCCTCACAGATGGAGTGTGTGAACCTGGAGTTATGTAGCATATGCCCGGTCTGCTCTGTTCTCGTACTGCATTTAGGCGCACTTCATTCTGATGGTTTCAGACAGCATACTGCGGGAGGTCGGGCCATGGAAAATCATGCTATAAAACGATTCAGAAATCGTGCACGCACAAATCATGATTTTATGACTATTTCTATTAATCACACAGCCCTACTCAAGACACAACGAAAACACAGCGCATGTGTTTATTCCATCACAACACTGCCAGATCTGTGCAGAAGATAGTCAACATGAAACTGATGCAACTCATGTGACGACAGACTCAGACCATCAGATTGGGAAATTAGGAAAAGCAAGCTATCTCAGAGGTGGAGCGAGTCTGTACAGTATGATGAAAGACAAACATGTTCTCATTCTTCAGAATATCAAGCACAAATAGACCAGAAACATCAATTAAGAAAGTGTACGTTTGCATTGCTCTCACCATGGCCACCTTCTCCAATTACCCACACTAGCCGTCTCGACAGTCCCAGGTCTTAAAAACACCAGAGCACAATGCCCTTAACACACACTAAATCTGCTCCGGAGCGCTATTTGAGGCTCTTGCATCATGTTTTTGATTAAATGATGGGATTTTTGCAGATCATGCAAAATGTTCTAATGTAAGATAAATATTAACATAATAGTTAGACAGGGCATATTATTACTTAAAATTTGGTAGAAAAACTAAGTGTTGCACGTTTAATTGGTGCAAAGTTAGTAGTGGTGATATTTCATTTGTACAACATTTGCAACTGCATTTTAGCACTTAATTAGAGGCACCACTAATTAAATTGTGTCACATTATAGAGACTACTGAACAAACATTTAGCCAAGATTTGGTTTTAAATGGCAAAGTATTTAAAACTAAAATAAATTGCATTTTTACAACACTATATAGATGTGTCCCATCAGTAATGAAAAGTATGGCACATAGTTGTGTTCTTTAACCTCACTTGGACACTAAGGCCAAATACAGGAAATAAATCATAGAAGTAGTCAAGTGCTCAAGTGCATCAAGTGTGGGTATTTGGACAAGGGGACGATCCTCCATTAAACTGCTTCACTGTGCCTCACCTGAATGGAGAAGAAGCCACTGTCATCCATGTTTCCCGACGGTTGCTGTAGATGGCAGAACACAAGAGTATTAGGACAGTGATCGTGTGTAACGGTGAATTGATTGGTGTGTGGAGCACCTGCAGGAAGGTCCTGTACTCCTCGGTCTGCACGCCTCCTTCAGCCATGCGCACACGCTCCTCCTCGTCCAGCTGCTGCGCGATGGAGGACAGCTCCACTGGACTGAAGTACTCTCCCTGCAGGAGGTTATTCAAGCAGTGCTGCGCACACAGAGAGCCCTCTTGCTGAACACACAGAGACAATGGCACTTTAAAAAAATATGTTTTTATTCAGTCATTGAATAAACTAATGCACATAATAAACAAACATAAAAAAAACAAAACAACATTAAATGTATCACCATTCTCAGGCCTGTGAACATACAATACACTGACAATCCAAAACAACTTTTACAATACATTGATTTAAGGAAAATAACTGCTTCTGATGTAACAGAATACGAGTCCCAAATCTTGTGAAATTGTCCAGTGTTGTCTTAACCCTCTGGGCCTTTTCTGTCATTTTTGACCCGAAAATAAAAAATATTTTGAAATGTAAAAAAACGTGGCTTCATCGGAATGAGATGACACTTGGACATTTGTCTCATTTGCTATGTGAACACACAAAAACATCAGGTATGATTCAGATATGTTAAGGTGTGTGTGTGTGTGTGGGGGGGGGGGGGGGGGGTCCACAGCAGTCAAGGGGTGACTCTCTAAAATATCAAGAGTGTAAAGTTACCTTACACACTCACACACACACACACAAACACTCACACTCACACTCTCTCTCGCACACACACACACACACACACACACACACAAACACTCACACTCACACTCTCTCGCACACACACACACACACACACAAACACTCACACTCTCTCTCGCACACACACACTCACACACACACAAACACTCACACTCACACTCTCTCGCACACACACACACACACACACAAACACTCACACTCTCTCTCGCACACACACACTCACACACACACAAACACTCACACTCACACACACACTCACACTCTCTCTCGCACACACACACACACTCACACTCTCTCTCGCACACACACACACACACACACACACACTCACACACACACACAAACACTCACACTCACACACACACTCACACTCTCTCTCGCACACTCACACACACTCTCTATCACCAACACACACACTCACACTCACACACTCACACACACACACATTTATCTAGCCAAACATATCTAAACGTCCTTAGAATGTCTAAATCTATATCTAAAAGTAAAACCTAATAAAATTAGGAAATTATGTCTAACAAACACTGGGAATCCAAATATCTCTGTATGGATGTATATAGGCAACTATACAGAAGTTTACATGACACCAGATCGCACAATTCTACATGTTTACAGTCTGTTTTAACATGAAAGATTGCATTTACTGAACAAATAAATAAAGAAAAAATATATATTAACTTTAATTTAAAATGTGTTAATTAAAATGTATAAATACTGCATAGTATCATAAAATCCCTCAAAATACAAAATAATAATAAAAAAACATTATTAAACTAAATTTTATTAGACCGATGTTCTGGAAAAGAAAAAAAAAGTTATATTTCAAGGACATTTTCATTAGAAAGTGAACTAATGCTTTAAGAAGTATGTGGTTCGTTCCAGAAGTATAGAGTAGATATCAGTGTCCCCAGCCCTAGTTTGGCAGCACGAGGGTTAACCTTTATCAGCTTCCCGGCTCTTATCAAACAATACCACATACCCATTTCTGTTGAGCACCCTTCATTGAACATGTTTAATTATAATGTCCTCATATAATCCAGGTTTACATTGAAAACCTCACACCAGAATGCCTGTATGTCATGACAGAAAATAAAACTATGAGGCAAGTCATCCTGATTTATCACACGGTGATAAATCGTGTAATTTCTGTCTTGTTTTTGAAAAGTGTAATCTATGTAAGACATTAAACAGAATGAGGCATTGACCGACTGTTTATCAATATATTCTCCAAACCATTTATTCCTCTCTGATCGACCCTCCATAACAGTATCACTTACTAACCATAGTTATTACTTCAGTTCTTGATCTGACAGTCAATCCACTGATGGCTCTGCACCAGAACATCCCATAATAACTACAGTGTTAGTCATGTGACTATCATTCATTCAGTGCCACGGTACCATGGTACATGTTTGTGAACGCAGTTACTGTGATGTTAATAGAAACCCAACCAGAAGCGGAACACGAGAATGATGAGAGCGACAGTAAACAAACATCTCAGTCCATGTCTGATTGAGAAACCTTCATATAAACACGGCTGAACACATGCGTGTTCAGATAAGATGACACGCAGCAGACACATCTCTCATTTATGGGTGATGCACATGTGAGAAATATAAACATAAATCATAAATATTATTCATAAAAAACCGATTCTTACTTTTTCGTGGAAAATAGACTCCATGTTTGAAAGTGTGAATGACGGAAGAGCCGGAAACAACGACGCGTCAAAACATGTCAAAGTAAAAGTCACCCGAAACACAAACACAAATCAAATGAAATTGCTGGAACAATTTACAAATTAGAATTATACTGCATTGTTTATGAAATCATTATGAAACAATAATTGATTGTTTTTTATTGTAGGCTAATCGTACAGTTATTGACAGTGGTAGAAGGGCATTCTGGAAATGTCCATATTTCTGTCCCTAGCCGTTACAGAAATCTTACAGTTGAAAAGCACATTAGGGTTAGAATTTGTTATTTGAGCAATTACACCTTCTTGAGCAATCAGTGTGGTAATATTTGTTTTTAATTAATTATAAAGAATTCCAAGAGCCACAAAACTGTTCGTCCCCACAGCCATGCACAGAGGGAAAGTGCTTTATGTTGACCTCAAAAACAGGTTTTTCTAACATTTAAAATACAATAATATATTCATAACTATCAAATATATGATTTAAATTACAAAAAAGGAGTCGTGTCACTGATGTAATCATTTAACAGAAATAAAAGTAATGTATTTTGAAATAAAATAATCACACCGATGACGACATTTGACTTCCTTCCTTCCATTTCCTGATGATCGAAGTTTTTTTTATTTTTTTTTATTAAATGAAAATAATTACAAACATACAAGGCATTAACCATTTAAGCATCTCATATACTACAGTAAAGATTGAGCAGAATCAGCAATAAAAAAATAAATAAATAAATAAAATAAATAAGTAAATAAAATAAAAAAACATAACAAAAAAATAAATAAATAAATAAATAAATAAAAAACTTAACGGGGCCATTTCAAATTAACTTAAATGTTTCAAGTAAAGTAAATAATTTAAGGGCTTTCCTTTCCTCCACAAGTTTAAGAGATTTACTTAGAAGACTCAACTCATTCCTCCAATGAGTCAAAATAGGTTTGATTTTATAATACCTGCATTTATGAATGAAAAACTTACCAAATAACAAAAGAGAATTAAGTACAAAATCCACATTCTTATTTTCATCAAAAACACCAAAAATAATTGTCTTCACAGATAAAGACAATACAATTTCCCTGGACATTAGCCAGCTCTGCATTTCTTTCCAAACAAATTGGACTGGGTCACAGTAAAAAAAAGGTGTTCTAACGATTCAATGTTTTCGACACAGAAGACACAATTATTTAGATCGAAATTGAATCTCAATCTCAAGAATTCGTTTGTTGGGTAAATTTCATTTAAGATTTTGAAGTTGACTTCTTTTACTTTAGGTCGGAGTGGAAATGAAATGTAATTTTTCCTTATTTTCTTAATTTTTTCCATTTCAAAGTCCTTAAGTATGTAAAACCTTTTTACTGGATTGGGATAATATTTTTTAATCAGAAGATTCTTAATAACTTTGTTGTTGCATTTAAAATCACAAAAATCCAAACCTTCAATGCAGAACTGACTAAGGACAGGGGAGACGGCAGAGTATTGAGTGTCTTCTCTAACCATTGCTCTCAAAGAACTTGGTATGGCTTTTAGAATTCTGTCACAATACTTAACATTACATTGAAGTTGGTATTTTTTACAGAATTCCTCATGTTGTAACATGTTTCCAGTCTCATCCATAAAATGTGCAACAGCCCAAATGCCCTTGGATCTCCATTCCTCTATATACACAGATTTTCTGCTGAGCCGTATGTACCTGTTATTCCAAACTGGAGTATTATGTGGCGTAAAATTATGGTTTTAGATTAATTTCCAATAGAGAAGTACTTGCTGATGGAAAGCAGAGAGTTTAATCGGTAATGAGCTACATTCAAAGTCACAGCGCAGGAGAAAGTCTATCCCACCCATTTTTAAAAAAATCATATTCGGGACAGTGAACCAAAATGAATTTCTATTTGTCAGCTAAGACTTTAACCACTTCAGCTTCAGGACACCATTCATAATATCAAAATCAATCGCATTCAACCCGGAGTCCCGGAGCTGTTGGGCCATCGTGAAGGGCCGACAGGCTTCCCCCAAGTCCAGGGACCTGAAGCGTTGGCGATGTTGCTCGGGGGACCGGCCGACCCGCTGGATGATGGCCCTCTTGAGGTTGTCGAAGTCCAGGAGTTTCGCCACCGGGAGCTGTTGTGCGGCCCCCTGGGCTTCGCCGGAGAGCAGGGGGATGAGGCGCACCGGCCACTGCTCGCGGGGCCAGCCGCATGCCTCCGCCGATTTCTGGAACAGCTCCAGGAGCGCTTCCCGATCATCCTGGGGCGCCATCTTGTGCATCGGCAGATGCATGGGCGCAGCAGGCGGCGCGGCGCGAACCTCCCGATCGATCCAGCTCTGGAACCTCTCGCGGTCCTCCTGCTGGGCCTGGACAATGGCCTGGAACCGCCTCTCCTGGTCGGTCCTCAAGTCCAGCAGAGCCTGGTGTTGTTCGCGGTGTCTCAGCGGGTCTCTTTCGTTTCTCCTGGTGTTAAATACTCTCTCCACGATAATTACTGAAACAAGAGACAGGTGTTGATTATTTCCGTTCAGCCCGCTCACTCAACGTTCGTCTCCCAATTCTCTCTCCGGCTGCAGACTTCCCTAAACCATGCCTCCGCCTCCACAAACCACAAATAAGTAAATATTATAATATATTAAAACTGTTCTTATGAATATTCATGAGATGATACAACATATTATAAATTATTTCTGTCTAGCTTGTACTTATTTATACCATGCTTGAAACTTAGCATGACGAGCACTTCCTGTGTCTATTTGCCTCTTTAAGATGGATCACTTGATGTATTCCCCAATTGTAAGTCGCTTCAGATAAAAGCGTCTGCTTAATTAATAAATGTAAATGTAAATGAATGATTGGAAAGCTAAGTTCTAGGGCCTCTTAAAAGGGAAGTCTAGCCCACACACAGTCACCCAGGTGGGCATGAAACTTCACTGATGACTGCTACTCTAGTAATTGACCATTCTTATTAGCCACTAAGGCTGAGTTCCAGGGTCTCTTTTTAGGGGTATCTAAGCATCATAGCCTAACCCTGGCGGACACAATAGCCTAAGTGGTCATCTTCAGCCTCTTTCTGTCTAGAAAACTTTCTCTGTCTGCTCAGTTTGGACTTCTATTCTTATACATACTTCACCAGCAACCCTGGACAGCAGGGCTGGGTGCTAGCCATCCCTACTATCTCCTCTTGTCTTCCACTACTCCACCACTTTTCTGGACAGTTTGTTTATATTGCTTGTTTAATTCCTGTTGAACATCTAGAATATGTTCCTTAAAGGAGGAGCTCTGTCAAACTGGTTTGCCTGGTTGCTGTTCCTGTTTCCCAAGAGATCAGTTTAATTTGTTTTCAGCTGTGTCTCCTTCACCCGTGTATATAAGCCTTTATGTTTCCAGTGTTCATTGTCTGTTGTTTATCCACTGTTGGATGTATCATTTGCGTTCTCAGTTCTGTTATATATATATATATATATATATATATATATATATATATATATATATATATATATATATATATATATATATATATATATATATATGAAAGGGCAAATAGCATCTCAGGAACCACACTTCAGTGGTTTGAGTATTACCTATCAGATAGGTCCTTCAAATTATCTTGGAGAGGTGAGGTGTCCAAGTCACAACATCTAACTACTGGGGTGCCTCAGGGCTCAGTTCTTGGACCACTTCTCTTCTCTGTCTACATGGCATCATTAGGTTCTGTTATTCAGAAACATGGCTTTTCATACCACTAATATTATGATGACACTCACTCAGGTAGAGCCTCTCATCAACATCAAGAAGATCAGACCCTTTCTTTCAGAACATGCTGCACAACTCCTTGTTCAAGCTCTTATTCTGTCCAGGCTGGACTATTGCAATGCCCTCTTGGCAGGTCTTCCAGCCAGTTCTATCAAACCTTTACAATTAATTCAGAACGCGGCAGCAAGATTAATTTTTAATGAGCCAAAAAGAATACACGTCACACCTCTGTTTATCAATTTGCACTGGCTTCCAATAGCTGCTTGCATAAAATTCAAGGCATTGATGTTTGCCTACAAAACTACCACTGGCTCTGCACCCATTTACCTAAATTCATTACTTCAGACTTATGTGCCCTCTAGAAGCTTGCGTTCTGCAAGTGTACGTCGCTTGATTATGCCATCCCAAAGAAGCACAAAGTCAATTTTACGGACTTTTAAATTAAATGTTCCTCCTGGTGGAATGACCTCCCCAACTCAATCCGAGCAGCTGAGTCCTTAGCCATCTTCAAGAATCGGCTTAATTACCATCTCTTCCATCTTTATTTGACCCTTGAACTTTAACATTGACTATCTAATTCTATTCTTTAAAAAAAATCTAACTACCTTTATAATATTTTTGTATTCTATTTTCTTTTAATTTATTATGCAATTGTGTGTGTGTGTGTGTGTGTGTGTATATATATATATATATATATATATATTGTGGCGGGGTGAGGAACTACACGACAACCGTTTGACAGAGAAAGTCCCCGAAGGGTGGATTTATTTAAGGTAAGTGCTCTGGGTGAAGGCGGTGCTCTCCTGTGGCGCTTCAAGTCCCTCGTGCTCGCTGTGTCCTGAGTGGTGGATCCCGTGCTGTGCTCTCCTTGGTGGGGCTGACGGTCACAGAGGAGGTGCTCTCTGTAACAGAGGAGGAAAGGGTTAGCGTCCTTTTTGGGAGACATTCCTCACCACTCTGTCTTCCTCCTCTGTTTAAGAAGGCTCCGCTTGATGAGCTGCAGGTGCGGCCGCTCAGCCCGTGATGAGCTCGTGCCGGTGATTCCCGTGTGTTGCCAGGGCGACGCTGACGAGCGCTCGGGACGCATGTCACACTCCCCCCCCCTAAGCGTCGACCTGCGCCTGCGGTACAATGGGGAGATATGGGGAGGGTGGGGAGTGGAGCCTGACAGACCTGCGAAAGCTGCCCCTATCCTGGAGAGACCGTCCGCGTTGGCGTTGGCCGTCCCCGCCCGATGTTGTATGGTGAAGTGGAAGTCCTGGAGCGCAAGGAACCAGCAGGTTACCCTGGGGTTGGTGTCCTTTGCGCGGGCCATCCACTGCAGTGGCGCATGATCTGTCAGCAGGGTGAACCGGCGTCCGAGGAGGTAATAGCGGAGCTCCAGGACTGCCCACTTGACGGCCAGTGCTTCCTTCTCCACGGCGGCATACCGTTGTTCGGTCGGGGTCAGCTTCCGGCTAATAAAGATCACCGGGTGTTCCTCCCCATCCTGGACCTTCCTGGCGTCGGTTTGCACCAGGAAGGGGCAGTTGAAGTCGGGGGCTCGCAGGACTGGCTCCGTGGTGAGGGC
Source organism: Carassius auratus (assembly GCF_003368295.1). Classification (NCBI taxonomy): domain Eukaryota; kingdom Metazoa; phylum Chordata; class Actinopteri; order Cypriniformes; family Cyprinidae; genus Carassius; species Carassius auratus. Next base: position 167,789 of record NC_039259.1, read on the forward strand.
GGACTTCACCTGCTGGAACACCTCTTCCGCTTCTGGACTCCAGGCTATCTTCTCCGGTTGCCCCTTCCTGGTCAGATCTGTCAGGGGAGAGGCTAAGGAGGAGAAGTTAGGGATAAAGCATCGGTAGTATCCTGCCAACCCCAAAAAGGCTCGTACCTGGGTCTTGGTAGAGGGCCGCGGTGCCGAGAGGATAGCTGTCACTTTCTTTTCCTGGGGGCGGATGAGGCCACGTCCCACGCAGAAGCCCAGGTACTTGGCTTCGGAGAGAGCCAGGTGACATTTCCGGGGGTTGGCGGTGAGCCCCGCCCGGCGGAGGTCCAGCAGCACCCTCCGGAGCCGCTCTAAATGTTCCCCCCAGGTCTCTGAATGGATGACCACGTCGTCGATGTAGGCCGCGGCGTAGGCCATATGGGGCCTCAGCAGGACATCCATGAGCCTCTGGAATGTGGCGGGGGCCCCGTGCAGGCCGAAGGGAAGGACCCGGTACTGCCAGTGGCCACTGGGGGTCGAGAAGGCTGTCTTAGGCTTGGCATCCTTAGACAGGGGGACTTGCCAATACCCTTTGGTGAGGTCGAGAGTCGAGATGAACCGGGCCCTTCCTAGTCGATCCAGGAGCTCATCGACGCGGGGCATGGGGTAGCCGTCGAATTCAGAGACCTCATTTAGGCGGCGGAAGTCATTGCAAAACCTTAGGGTGCCGTCGGGCTTCGGGACCATGACGATGGGGCTGGACCATGGACTCCGCGAGGGCTCAATTACCCCCAACTTCAACATCTCCTGCACCTCTGTCTCAATTGCGTGTCGCCGAGCCTCCGGGACACGATAGGGCCGCTGCCGGACAATGACTCCTGGTGGTGTTCGGATTTCGTGCTGGATGACGGTCGTCCGCCCTGGCAGAGGGGAGAACACATCCGAGAACTGACCGACCAGGTGCTGCAGTTCCGTCTTCTGGGCTGCGGAGAGATGGGGATCCATGTCCACAACCACGGGAGAGGTGGCGGCGAGGGCCGAGAGCTGGGGCCCGGTCCCCACCCAGCGCTTCAACAGGTTTATATGATAGAGCTGCTCTTCCCTTCGACGACCAGGTTGGCGCACTTTGTAGGTGACGGGTCCCACCCGTTCGGTGACCGTATACGGGCCCTGCCAGCGGGCCAGGAACTTACAGGCTGAGGTGGGGACCAGTACCATGACGTGATCTCCCGGCTGGAACTCCCGGGGTTGGGCAGCCCGATTGAAGAGGCGCTGCTGGTCTTGCTGGGCCTTGGTCAGATGCTCCCGGACCAATGGCATGACCCTGTCGATCCGCTCTCTCATGGCCTTGACGTGCTCGACGGTGGTCCGACATACCGCAGGCTGTTGTTCCCAGGCTTCCCGGGCGACATCTAGGAGCCCTCGGGGTTGGCGGCCGAAGAGGAGCTCGAAGGGCGTGAAGCCGGTGGATGCCTGGGGCACCTCCCGGATCCCGAACAGCACATACGGGATCATCTGGTCCCAGTCGCGTCGGTCCTCGGCCACGACACGCCGCAGCATCTGTTTAAGGGTCTGGTTAAAGCGTTCCACGAGCCCATCGGTTTGTGGGTGGTATACGCTGGTCCGGATCTGTCGGACTTTGAGGAGTTTACAGAGGTCAGCCATGATCCGGGACATGAAAGGGGTGCCCTGGTCGGTCAGGATCTCCGCTGGCAGGCCAACCCGACTACTCAGTAGGAAGAGCTCCTGTGCAATGTTTTTGGCGGTGGCCTTGCGGAGGGGAATGGCCTCTGGGTAGCGGGTGGCATAATCCACGATAACCAGGATGTGTTCACCCTTCGGGGAAAAGGCGGCGCTCTCTCCCCTATCTCCCGGTGTTGGGCGGCCTCCGCCAGCTCAATGGCCTCCACGAGCCCGTCGAGATCGGTGGGGTTCCTCATGCCAGCCGCCTGCCTCAACGCGCGGGGAAGGGCGCGGAGGAGTCGGTCGATCACCACACGCTCAGCTACCTGGTGTGCGGAGGGACCCCCGGTCAGCAGCCAATGTTGGGCCAGCCGGGATAGTTCGGCCGCCTGGGCGCGAGCGGGCTGTCGAGCTCGATATTCCCAGTCATGGAATTGCTGCGCCGCATAGATTGGGGAAAGGCCTACTCGGCCCAGGATCTCCTTTTTCACCTCTCCATAGTTCCGGCTTCTCTCGGCCGTCATGGTGAAATACGCCCGCTGCGCTTCCCCGGTCAGCAGCGGTGCGAGGAGGTGGGCCCACTCGTCCTCTGGCCACGCCTCCCGGACTGCGGTGGCCTCAAACATCCGAAGATACATCTCCACGTCGTCATGCGATGTCATTCGTGGCATCAGCTGGACGGCTTGGACACGGGGGTCAGGCAGCGGCGTGCGGTGGGCGGCGGCGCGGAGGGCGGCGAGCTCACGTTCGGCGTCTCCTTGACGTGAGGCCATGTGCTCCACTATTTGTTGCTGGCGGATGCTCACCTTGGTGAGGTGTTTGAGCAGTTCTTCCATGCCGGGGGAGGAGCGGCCGCCTGTAAAAACAGAGCAGATACAAATGACAGGGGAAAAAGGAAAACAAAAAAAAAAACAAACGGGTGGCTTTAACGGTCTCCTCAGGGGTCGGTTGTTGGTGTCCAGCTCACACTCTTGCCCGCATTCTCCACCAGTGTGGCGGGGTGAGGAACTACACGACAACCGTTTGACAGAGAAAGTCCCCGAAGGGTGGATTTATTTAAGGTAAGTGCTCTTGGTGAAGGCGGTGCTCTCCTGTGGCGCTTCAAGTCCCTCGTGCTCGCTGTGTCCTGAGTGGTGGATCCCGTGCTGTGCTCTCCTTGGTGGGGCTGACGGTCACACGCTGCTCTCTGTAACAGAGGAGGAAAGGGTTAGCGTCCTTGTTGGGAGACATTCCTCACCACTCTGTCTTCCTCCTCTGTTTAAGAAGGCTCCGCTTGATGAGCTGCAGGTGCGGCCGCTCAGCCCGTGATGAGCTCGTGCCGGTGATTCCCGTGTGTTGCCAGGGCGACGCTGACGAGCGCTCGGGACGCATGTCACAATATATATATATATATATATATATATATGTATATATATATATGTATATATATATATATATATATATATATATATATATATATATATATATGTATATATATTTATACATATATATATATACATATATATATATATATATATATATATTGTGACATGCGTCCCGAGCGCTCGTTATATTTTCTATAATTGAAAATGACTTGAAAACCACAAAAATATGATGACTTCATGTTGAATGTCAACTGTCAGATAGAAAATCTGATGGTGTTGAAAAATTTGACATTTCTTTCACAGAACATGCGTCATTAAAAACAACCTTGCTTTGATATATTTTATATATTTGAGATATTATTAAGTGCTGCCTTTGATAAAACAAGCTCTTTTTCATCCTTTTTTTTTTTTTCATTTAACCGCATATAATTGATTGAACCCTTATCTGTGGACACACTGTTTTAAATGTAGTGAGAAGACAATACATTTCAGAAATTTTATATACAACAAGGCAAAGCTGAAGAGCTCATGAAAAGACTGTTGTAATGTTATCATCACTCAGTTATTATGCCTCTGTCATAAAGAAACTCATGCTCTTCTCTGCGGTAGAAATGCCTTGTGAGGCTGAATCAAGAGGGTGTTTTTAACATGCAGCATTGCTGTGGGTTTGATTCCTGATATAAATGCATACCTTTGAACTAAAGAGCCTGACAAATGCATAAATGTGTGTCTATTGTTTTAGGTAGAGTTGGACAGCATAAACCTAATAGCAGTTACTGGAGATGTTTTGTCCCATGTCTTAAGAATCAGTGGCTGTCTAAAACACACTCTGAAGGTTTGTCTTTGAGGATCATTGATCAGAAAATGAAGAAATCCGAGCTGGTGCTGTGATCTTATCTCCCTTACTCAATTTCTGATCAAGTGAAGTTCGGTTTATTTGAATAGCGCTTTTCACAATACACATCGCTTCAAAGCAGCTTTACAGATTATAGCTGACACAGATATTGTGGTATGTACTAATAATGTATGTGAAAAATAATTACTTATTTTGTGATGTAAATCCATAATCCTTTTTTAGTGCTTTAGTCGCCCAGTGAACAAAACAAAGGCAAAAACAATATAAAAACAATATAAATTTTGGTGTTATACAGGAGGAAAAATGCTTTGGGAGACAACAGCCTACACTAAATAATTAATCACTGAGTTATGACAGTCACAACAGAGTGTGATTGTGCTCATCAGATATATAGTGGGAGCATCAAAACATCCGACTGGATCCTGAAGGATCTGGGGCCAAAATCCCACAGGTGAGAAAGAAAACAAAAAGACGTAGATGCCACTGGTTTCTTAATTTAGTGATACTGTTATAAAATGCTTCTCAGCTCATAAAGTGGCTTTGTTGAGAAAGAGGAGTGCCTGAGTTTGCCACTCTGTTGACTAAACCGTTAAAGTCTACTCAATGACTCTTCCCTTACTTTTCTCTGTGATGATGCTCAGGATTATCACATGCTTTTTCATTTCATAATTCCACAGCAACTGCTCTGCCATTATTTTCTTCTGCCTCCCATGCATCAGTCCTTGCAATTACTAGATGTAAATTACAGCTACCCATTTATCCAGAGTTTTGAGATTGTAATAGTGATGTTCCTGTGGCTCAGTGACCACTGTGTCAGCAGCGCAAAGGGTCGTGGGTTCAATTCCCAGGAATCACACATACTGATACAAAAAAAAGCCCTAATGCACTGTAAGTCACTTTGGATAAAAGTATCTGCCAAATGCAATTTAAAATGGTCAGTTTAATGACAAAAATATGCTTCTTTCTTTTTAACAAAAAACTGTTTTACTGGAGACACACGTCTCAGCTGTGTTTCAGAGGCTTGGGTGTCTCTATCATCAACGTCATCTATCTGTCTGTCTCTCTGTCTATCTGTCTCTCTGTCTGTCTGTCTGTCTCTCTGTCTGTCTGTCTGTCTCTCTGTCTGTCTGTCGTCTGTCTGTCTGTCTGTCTGTCTGTCTGTCTCTCTGTCTGTCTGTCTGTCTGTCTGTCTCTCTGTCTGTCTGTCTGTCTGTCTGTCTGTCTGTCTGTCTTTCTGTCTGTCGTCTGTCTGTCTGTCTGTCTCTCTGTCTGTCTGTCTGTCTGTCTGTCTGTCTGTTTGTCTGCGCTGCATCCTCTCGACTGACCTCGTCAGAGGAATGCAGAGCACAGTATCATTAGGAGAATTGGTTTGGGGCGGTGCATCACGAGCAGAGCCCATCCACCACTGGAGGGATCAAATCTGTGCCATCTGACGCTCAAGGATTTATGGGTTTAGTCGAAATTGCTTTTCCCAGTGTGGAGATTAAGCTGTGTGTGATGTTAACAGGACAGACATCCGTGTTCGTTCAAGCTGCGCCACTAAAGAAAGGACTGAGGCTGGCTCCAGCTGCAGAGCGTGGAGGATGTGAACACTGAACAGGGATATGAGCACCATGCAGCTGGAGACTGTGTTTGTGTTCTTCTGCGTCTGTCTGGTGGGCGCCACCGGAAGAACGGCCCACAAAAGAGGTCACAGACCGGAGCCCTACAAGCAAAGCAGGTAATAATCCTGTTGTGAACGTGGCCTGTCGAGTGCAAAGGAATGAAATCAACTCTGATGGGAAATAGAGTTGTACTTATTTCCACCTATGAATAGAGCAGAGAAAACAGATAAGTCTCTGAAAATGAGGATGTTTTGTTGTGAGTTTAAATTTGATGATATTCTTTCTGCCTGCTTGTTTAATGAAGGACTTCATATCAGAGTCTGAAGCTTCTCTTTCATTCTTGTGAGTCGTACTCTTCTCATGTGTCCAGAAGGTGCTAGAAAGGCATCATCCCTTAAGAGCTGTTAATCAGACAGCATATGGTGATTAACTGGGAGTTTCTCATCAGTGATCCTTGTCTAGTAGCTGTAAACCATTCAACTTGGTTTGATACCAAAGCTTCAAGCAGTTTCTTTTAAAACATCCTCGGCTCAGTCAAATGTGTCTCACTTTACACACACTTCTAAAAATAACGGTTCCAAAAGGGGGTTTTGCAGTGATGCCATAGAAAAACTATTTTTTTGTCTCCCCACCCTTCAAAATCGCTTAAGTGAGCAGTTCTTAAAAGACACATTATTTTCTTCATGTGAAGAACATCTAAAAAACATTTTCCACTATAAAGATCCTTTTGTGTAAGGGAAGGTTTCTGTGGATGTTCATAGACCCATGATGCCAATGACCAAACTTTATCTGTAAGAGTGTTGGATCCGGCGTGTGATTGTCATGATGTCAGACGAGTGTTGTGTCGTGGCAGTGGAGGAGACACACTGCTGCTTTGTTCTGGAGAACAGAAAGGATTTCTGCTGAGCGGATTATTAACCAGCTGCCGGTGAGCAGCCACAACCAGCAACATCACATCAAACATCACTTCACGCTCACAGATTCTCAGCTGTCATCTGTACATAATGATGAGCATGATGTGTTTGATCTGAGCTGAAGACCAAAGATGCTTTGAAACTGCTCAGATGTATGGGATGCACAGTCGCTGTACAACACAAGCTGGAAAAGATCAAAAAGTACAAATTTCTACTGCATTAAAGCAAACACTGAAGAATGTACAATAACACAGATGAAGAGCAGCACTCGTCAAACATCCCTGTCTGTTTGTGTGCTCGTTTTAACTATTTAGTCAAATGTGAGCAATACAAGTGCAGCACAATCAGCTCCATTGAAAAGCTGTCATCATGTTTACATGCAATCCACCGAATCAGTGCAGAAATGCAGGAGAAAGGTATGCAGATCCCGTTGATTGCTGATATAACAGAGTTTCATTTAATTCTCTTTATCTTGTAGATTTAGGAGAGAAACGACACGAGTGGATGGAGGAACCCACAAGTCTGGCAGGTACAACATCATTCAATTTAGATCTTTATAGGATCTCACAGTCTTTTGTTAGTATTTCTCTTAAAATACTTTATGGTTTTATGGTGTCCATCTGGATTTTAAATGTATTTTGACTTCGGAGAGAAAAATAAGATACTTCTAAGATCATAATTTATCATTGCCATATTCTGTTGGATGTGTTTTTGAGTTCCTCGTCCACACAGAGCTTTGTCTCATAGTTCTACTCTTATTGTCCTTCTAGCCCAATCTTCAGAAGAAGTCCAGACATGACAAAGTCTCCTATGACCAAATCTGAGCAGCTGTTGAGGATAGATGACCATGATTTCACAATGAGACCTGCGTTTGGAGGTGAGCACGAGCCACATATAACATCCAGAGGTCTGCAGTGACTGCATGGACTTGTGTGGTTTGTGGTTTGACGGCTAACACACTGCAGACGTTTGATGCAACACATCTCAGAATGTTTGTCTTGCCATTATCTTTTGTATCTATGGATGCTTTTAATTGCTTAGTTCATGTTATGCTGTCCAACTCTACCTAAAACAATAGACACACATTTATGCATTTGTCAGGCTCTTTAGTTCAAAGGTATGCATTTATATCAGGAATCAAACCCACAGCAATGCTGCATGTTAAAAACACCCTCTTGATTCAGCCTCACAAGGCATTTCTACCGCAGAGAAGAGCATGAGTTTCTTTATGACAGAGGCATCATAACTGAGTGATGATAACATTACAACAGTCTTTTCATGAGCTCTTCAGCTTTGCCTTGTTGTGTGCGTGTAGGAAAAGAAAAAACTGAGCCGGGTGTCCAGATGTGAGACGGCAGCATTGGTGGTGACCCACTTGTGTTTGAGCGCTCGTGTCACAGACGATAGAGAGTCTGAGCTAAAATAGGACACAGATACTGCAGCGTTAAATCCTGTCTGCTCACAGAAAGAGAGCACTGCGCTACTGTAATATCTAATGATAGTGATTTATGCTTTCATATTAATGAATAAAAATATAACTGACACAAGTGAGGAGCGAAAACACAATTTTTGTCTTTGCCCGTCCACATACAGGACCTCCGATTCCAGTAGGTGTGGATGTCCAGGTTGAAAGCCTCGACACCATCTCTGAGGCTGACATGGTGAGCGCTTGATTAAAAGCATGCCATTGTTGTTGTGAGTCTTTTGTCAATCTTTGAATCAACAGACATATTCACTGAAAGGAATCATCTCATTCACTACATCACTATCACTGCGTGTTGTTTTCTATAGTTTAAAATATCAAAGATTGATGTGGTTTATGAAATGAAGTACAGTAGAGGTGAAAATACTGTTACTGTCTGTCACTGGTCAAATTTTTTTTTAGAGATTATAACCAACGTATATTTTGGAACTCTTATTTTTACTAAAGAAAATAGTAATGCAATCAAATCAGTCATGTTTAAAGTGCTATTTCCTATAGCACTCTGTTGCTCAGTGGTTATTAATCATTAAATGTAACACTGATGTCATAATGCTTTTTGTCATGGTTAGCAACCTCAAGTGACTCTTACATCTGCTGCTTTCACTTTTTTCGCTTGGCTTTTAATTGATTTTAGCATCTGGTGTTTCTCCTCAGGATTTTACCATGACCCTGTATTTGAGACATTACTGGAAAGACGAGCGCCTGTCCTTCCCGAGCACCAATAATCAAAGCATGACGTTCGACAGCCGGCTGGTGAAGAAGATCTGGGTGCCCGACATGTTCTTTGTTCATTCCAAAAGATCTTTCATTCACGACACAACAACAGAAAACTTGATGCTACGAGTGTATCCCGACGGAAACGTCCTGTACAGTCTGAGGTGAACACTTTCGTGACAGAAACAGTCACATATGTTAATGATCTCAGTCGATCATGAGACTCTCTAATCATCTGTACCAAATGTGAATACAAAAGCAGTCATAAGAGTCAATTTTTTTTAATTGTTAATTGTTTAAATAAGATTCGAAGGGTGAATAAATTATCTTTTCATTGATGTATGGTTTGATAGGAGATACAACTATTTGAAAATCTAGAATCTGAGAGTGAAAAATCTAAATCTATATACTGAGAAAATCATCTTTAAAGTTGTCCAAATGAAGTTCTTAGCAATGCATATTACTAATCAAAAATACATTTTTAAAATATTTACAGTAGGAAATTTACAAAATATCTTCATGGAACATGATCTTTTCTTAATATCCCAATGATTTTTGGCATAAAAGAGAAATGGATAATTTTGACCCATACATTGTATTGTTGTCTATAGATACAATTATATCTATCTGTGCTACTTATGACTGCTTCTGTGCTCCGGGGACGCGTATAGTCTGAACAGGGCCTACAATTAACACTCGGCAAGCACCAAATGAAGGTAACACCTGCCATTGGCGAGTTTAAGAAACAGTGTTATTTGGCCAATGACTTTTATATTAATTCTAACAATGTCTGAGATAAGCGTGATTATCAAAATGCACTGTAATTCTATAAATATGCCATCTGATTCATAGTAATGCCATGTAGTGTTTTCACATGAGCTGCTCGGGATAACAATGTTTCAGTGTCACGTTCACAGTAAATACAATCACTGTAAGTCATTTATAACATGCTTTAAAATGTGCATAAAATTTAAAACAATCTTCCAGAAAAAAAAAAAAAATTGACATAAACAGCACAGAATAGACTTCTCCTCAACTCACATGTCTTACAATACAACAATTCAATCTCTTGTTCCTGCTTCTTTAAAGAAGAAAAAGGTAGAACATTTAAATCCAACAAAGGTGATACTCTTAAATACAAAAAAAATGTCAATATATAAAAATATAAAAATACTGAATACAGCCATATTTACGATTTCTCCACTCTTCTGGACGATGTGGTGAATCATCTGACTGTTGTGTTGTTGTAGAGTGACCGTCACAGCCATGTGTAACATGGACCTGAGTCGATTTCCTCTGGACACACAGACGTGCTCACTGGAGATCGAGAGCTGTACGTACACAAACACAGCACACATGTATCTATGTTGTCTTCTCTGACATCGACGTGAATGTGGTTTTGTTGAACTGAATAAATAAGCTGCATGTGGGCCAAATGTGCAGAGGCCAAGCCCTTTTTCTACTAAAGACAGTGATTTATTTGAACTAGCAGCAGTGATGTGATGATGGGGGTTAAATGTGTTATTATTTCAGATGCGTACACTGACGACGATCTAATGCTTTACTGGAAGAAGGGTAACGAGTCGCTGAACACCGATGACAAGATTTCTCTGTCCCAGTTTCTCATCCAGAAGTTCCACACCACAACTAAGCTTGCGTTCTACAGCAGCACAGGTACTGTGAGGGTGTCACTTATTCACCCAGAGATTCAGGCCACCAGAGAGTGAGAGATCATCTACAGCTAGAGCCTGGAGCAGGAGCTAAGCATTCAAGATTCAAGATTTGTTTTCGTCATATATACAATTATATAGAGCATATATAACCAGCAGTAAAATGTGAGTCAGGTTCGCTCCATGGACAGTGCAATTATTAAATAATACAACACAGATAAAATAATATATGAAAAAGAAATATGAAAGAAATAAGGGTCAATATAAGAATAAAACATAAAAAATATGTATATTCTAGAATTAAATGTAGAATAGAAAATAATGTGCATGAAAGATACCCATGAATTTACAAGAGGCAATGTGCATATGTGCATTATATTGTAGTCCTAAATGTTAAGATACTCAGGAATGTACAAGAGTCAATGTGCAAACAGGTTGACACTGTCAGTATTTCAATGTGAGGTAGAGATTGATGAATATCTTACTGATAAAGTGAATATTAAGTGGAGACATGAAGATGCTAAGAGGCTGGTTTAGGGTTTAGGAGCCTGATGGCCTCGGAGAAGAAACTCCTCCTGAGTCTCTCGGTTTTTGCCATCAGGCTACAGAAGTGCTTACCAGATGGCAGCAAAGTGAAAAGATGGTTACTGGGGTGGGTGGAGTCCTTGATGAATTTAACAGCTCTGCTTTTGCAGCGTTTGAGGTAGATGTCCTGCAGAGAGGGGACAGTAGACCCAGAGATGTTCCCATACCCATATATCTCAAGGTTCTAGCAGCCTAGATCAAAGCTCCGTTCCAAAGGCAAACCAAGATGAAACATAAGTAAATGATGTGAAGTATTTATCTTACTTCATCTGCCAAATTTATTTCATTTTATTCACCCAGATGATCTCAATGCATTTTGACAGAAGTGTCCATCTATTCCCAATTAAACACACTTGAACCAGCTAGTCAAGGTCTTCAATAGAGACTTCCAGAGGAGCAGGACAGAACTGTAAGGGTATTGTAAATAACCTCTTTAATTGTGATGTTCTTGCCAGCCCACTAGGGGGCCTCGATGAGTACTGAATAGACAAGTGACATGTAAGCGAGTAAGCGACCTTCCTCATGTAAACAAGCCAAATGCAGTATGGTTCTACATGGCTCTTCAATAGACTAAATAGAGATGATTAATGCCTCCTTGCAAATGCATTTAAGACAAGGACTGCACAAAGGATATGTTCAGTAAAACTCACCTGTGTGATCTCCTTACCTTCCCAAACTGTGTTTTTTCTTTATATAAACTCACTAATATCAGATGTTTCTGTACACTGCTGTTGGTGAATCACTGGCTGATATCCACACAGCACCGCTGCTCTTGATTGAAGGCTTGGATCAGCCTACTCCATGTGGTTATTAAACCAACATGTGATCTTGTGATCTATGATATGAAATGCAAATGAAGTGTATAAAGCAGTTACAGTGTACATGTCAGCCCTCTCTTTAAATGCTCACATCAACGTTTCCACAGTTTCTTTAACAGCACTGTCTAAGGTTTGAAAATGATGTGCATCACAACACAATTCTGTGCACATTAATCCAGGTTTGTGTTTTCCAGGCTGGTACAATCGTCTCTACATACACTTCACTCTTCGGCGTCATGTCTTCTTCTTCCTGCTACAAACATATTTTCCGGCCACGCTGATGGTCATGCTGTCCTGGGTGTCCTTCTGGATTGACCGCAGAGCCGTACCTGCGAGAGTTCCTCTCGGTAAGATAAAACCGCTCCACATGGACACGATCAAATACAATGAAACATGTACTAATTATGTAAGTCAGTAAGTATTATATAAGTGAGTGTATTTTCATTTTGAAAGATAAAGCAATGCTGAGATCACGGGTTTGATTCACAGGGAATGCATGAATGTAATTAATTGTATACTTTGAATGCACTATAAATTGACCTGAATAAATGTTTAATTTGGACAAAAAACATCTTTAAAAAATCATGTTGTGTCCTTTGTTCAGCTGTAATATTCCTCAAAGTCACGTCCATGCACTGAATGCTGCTTTGACTCACAGGCATCACGACGGTTCTCACGATGTCCACCATCATCACTGGGGTCAATGCCGCAATGCCCAGAGTCTCCTACATCAAAGCGGTGGACATTTACCTGTGGGTCAGCTTCGTCTTCGTCTTCCTCTCTGTCATCGAGTATGCGGCCGTCAATTACCTGACCACGGTGCAGGAGCGCAGAGAGAGAAAGCTCAGGAATCAAGTAAGACCACTGTTTGCTTTTCTCTAATGCTGGTAAATTAAGACGATGAGAAGAAAGTGGTCCCTCTGTGTCATGTTTGTCTCTCCTGTGTTTATGGCTTGATATTGCAGTTACCTTGCACGTGTGGAATAGTGAACCCAGACGGGGACATGATGATGACCACATGCTACAGTGACGTTGATCCCAACACAGCAGGGACTTATGGGATGCCTGAAAACGGCGCGAGGCAGGAGCGAATCTTGGCCCAGCTGACCCTTGCTGACAGCCAGAGGACGAGTCGTGTGAAGACGCCCCGGGGATACGTCAACGTCTGGATAGACACTCATGCCATAGACAAGTACTCAAGAGTGATCTTTCCTGCCGCTTACACGCTCTTCAACATCATCTACTGGTCCATCTACTCCTAACACCACAGCGGATCTGAGAGAACCAGAACATCATCCACTGCGTCTCTCTGCCTTCTCCATCCAGGATCTCGAACTCTTCGTATTTTTAAGTGTTGCATGTTTTTATTATTTAACAAAAGCAACTACTTGAGTTGAAATATGTATTTAAATAATCTGTTATTCCTCACAAATAAAAATAAGAAGCCATTGGTGTGAAAGTCTCAGAATCAGAGGACTGAGTCCATTTCTCCTTCAAGAATGAGTAAACATTAGTTATTTTAATGCCTGTATTTACCAGGGACGTCAATCAGTGAAATTCTTTTAATTGTTATTTGCAAAATGTTGTTGTGATCACACATTAAGAAAACTGAATGATGTGTTTTTTTTGTCAGTTTGTGTGTGAATATACAGTTTCCTTACACTTCATGGACATACAGTAACTTTACATACGTAGTCCTCCAATGCGCTCACATGAACCATTCTGCACAATATTGATATTTTCTTGGGTTGGGTGTTGGGTGTTTCTAAATCATGCAATCAAAATGATTCCCCTTACCCAACCCCACCCCTAAACCTCCTATCACTATGACTTCAGCCAATCAGGTATCATGGTCTTAAACACCCTGATCTGGTAACTACCTTTACTTTCCTGCAGAGACCTATACTTGACAGAATTGGGCAATACTTTAACACGGTTGCCACAGGTTGCTTTTCATCAGTGTTGGGCAAGTTACTTTTAAAAAGTAATTAGTTACAGTTACTAGTTACTTCTTCCAAAAAGTAACTAAATTAGTAACTCAGTTACAAATTTTTAAAGTAACTAGTTACTTAAGAAAGTAACTATTGCGTTACTTTCAAGTAAAATTACATTTTAAATGCTCAAACGTGACCCCACCTCTACGCCTCTTTAAAGGAACTTAAAATACATGTGCATGTTCAATTATTTATGATAAATCTGAATATTATAATGAAATGGACACTTAATACAATACATTATTAACAGAAACATGAAACATTGTACACACATCTAAAAAAAAAAGTTGCTGTGGGACAAAGTGAGACTAGCCTCCAATCAAATGGCATGTATGTAGATATTATGTTTATATAGTGGATCAATGCAAATAACACGATAGATTTTTGGGAACTTTTGATATTTCCTTTTATTGTTTCTTTAATTTCTTGAAGGAAAAAGTAATGTATATACTTCTATTTAGAGAAGGCTACTTTTGGATTATTTGGGCTCGTCGCCATACCTGTCTCTGGTTGACTGACTGGCTTGTGTTGTTCGTTGTGTGTCCTGTCCTGTCCGATGATGGGTCGTTCGCGAATGAGCGTTAGTGATGATGGATCGACTCGTTCGCGAATGAGCTTTTGATGAGTCGTTCGCGATTCGCGAATGAGCCGACTCTAAGAGACGGCTTTTTTAGTTGAACTTCGGGAGCTGGCTCGCATATCTGAAGAGCCAACTCTATTTTTTTCAAATTTAGCCTATAGAAATTAAATAATTATGTAATAAAAATTGAAATATTATAGTCAAAGTAATTTAAAGAGCCGTTTGTGAGCCAAAGAGCCGGCTCTTTTCAGTGAGCTGAGTCAAAAGAGCCGAATTCCCATCACTACTATGCGTGCTTTCGAAAACCCGCCCAACTCTACCTCTGATTGGCTTACAATGAAATTTGACTCTACCTCAGCCAATCGTCAGCATTTATGGGCTTGTCTCGTGCTCTGCCCACTAACCAAGGAAGAACAGTAAAAAAAAGTATTTGCCTCTCGCTCAGAGATCTAGTTGGTCTGATGAAAAAAAAAAACAGCTTCATCATCAGTTATAGTAACGCGCCGCATTTTTTGGCAGTAACGGTAACGGCGTTATTAAGATGAGAAGAGTAATCAATTAGATTACTCGTTACTGGAAAAAGTAATGCCGTTAGTAATGCCGTTATTTATAACGCCGTTATTCCCATCACTGCTTTTCATGTTCACGGGAGGGTTTTGTTGTGAAAACCTGGCAACCCTCCCTTCTCAGAAGAGTGCAATCTTCAGGAGCTCATGCTCGTGGGCAGACCGGTGTTACGGTTTAACTGTTGGTGACCATGGTACTGACCTCACACATTGCTTCCAAATGCAGTTTTTAACTTCCACATTCCTATTCATGATCATTGTGGTAGTTCATGAAGGCAGCATTAGGGAAAACAGGCAGAGACAATGGTAGCTTTAGCAACGTTAGCAATACAGAGAGTCAAGATGCTCTTTTGGAAAAACAAATATGATGCTTACTTAGTCTGGAGTCTGTGTGTTTGCACACAAAGCGTTGGTATCAATCCCTCTTTCAGAAGCAATCTTTGCACAACTCCAGCGCTGAACTGACCCTTGTTTGTGAGGAAGTCCAGTGTAAAATGTTAGCTCAAAGTATAGGACATTTCAGTTTTTTTTTTTTTTTTTGGCACATTTTCTTTTAAAATGAAAGATAAAGTTCACAACCATGTCCTCAGCGGTCTATGGAGACTCCTGTGTTCATTGGTGCATCCCAACACACGACACTTTTAATGTCTCTTTGGTGCTGACATTGTACCTCCAGCATCTACAACAGGAGAACAGTAATGATGGACCGCTGCTTCACACACAGAGCTGTCTGTATGCTAATAGTGCAGAGAGTGTCATAAATGGGTGGACTTTCACCGACTACAGTATGTTGTCATAGAAGTGAGTAATCTGGAGCTGCTAGTGAGAAGAGACAGTTTAGGAATTATTGGGATTATAAAACAATGAGTGTGTGGACTTTTTACATTATAGGCTGGTAGTTTTCAAACACTGCGGACACACAACTGTGCAAAAATTTATTTTTGCATTCTATGGCACCTTGTACAAAATAAATGTTGGGTATGATTAAAAAATATATATAATTTATTTTTGAAACAGACAATGTTGCATGATTTGGCATTGTGAATTACTCATCTAAAAATATGGATGATTTAAAAACTTTAATCCTTTGGAAATATAAATGACCTTTGCTATTTTCTCTGCTGTCTAGTTATCTCTAGTAATCTAAACCAGCCTGCTAATGAATCATGCCATTTGTGACATGAATGCTGGGCACTGAGAAACATGCATGATGAGCCTCCTGTCCATGGAACAGACTCTCTCCGGACTGTATGAGTGTTATTAGCTAGCAGATATCCATTACTTGTCCCTATTAATAAATCCAGCGTAAGCCAGTGCTGTCCTCAAGAAAATTTGAGCTGGTGATGCTGGTTCACCAGCATGGGCTTTGTAGGGTTTAATGTCAGTTGGTAAGCACTTTGTGTGCAAGTAGTGTTTTGGGACATACATAGTTTTTACTTTCATATTTCTCTATTTAACACATTAATGGTATGAAGGCAAAACAATATAAGAGTAAAACAGTTGATTTACTTAATTATATGATGACTTTGTAATATTTTTTGCTCCCTAAGCTGAAAGTAGAAGTAAAAAATGTAATTGCTTAAGTTATGATTACATTAATCAATGTCACTGATAAACTGGTAAAATGTTTCAAAGGATCAAAGGAATTGTCTTTCATAAGATCTGTGAATAAATCAGTTAAAAAGAGCTTAGGTACATTGAACAAAAAGGGTTACGAGAAGAGCTCTCTCAATGGGACAGTTAATAACAACTTCTTCATCAAAAAGTTAAAACTGAAAGTTGTTATTTTTAAAGAATTTCATACTTATAATGGAAGTCACATTTGTCCAAATCCAGCTGTCAGTCACTGATTTAAAAAAGGACACATAGTTAAAGGTATGTCAGTGCAGTCAGGACCATAAAATATTACAGAAAATAGCATGCTTTCAACAATTGCTGAAACAGAGTTAATTCAACCAAAGTCAAAGGCCAAGTGCCCAGCTAAAGGGAGCACTAATCACCTACTAGTAACAGACTTTAGCAACCTTTGTGCATGTCCAATATTAAAGAAATATGGTATTGAGTCTACAGTGTGTACGTTCATGCCGCTTGAAGTGACGCAGTTGTGAATAAAGAACCGAAATGGAGCAACGCTTCTATTTGTCTTCTTATTCATGACATCCTAACATTACAATACATACCCAAAAATCATAAAGAATGGTTTACAATGTCTCCCAACCGTACACATTGCACAAAGAGATGAAAAATTGTTTCATTTTCAGAACAAAATAAACACCCCACCTCTACATTTGGGTTGAGGTGCACCACATGTCTGTTCGTAGCTATTGCACTGTGTACAATCCTCCATTGTAAATCGCCAGTCCGTTTATCAATGGGGCGTTTGTACAGTGACCACCAGCTAACTTTGGGGGAGGTATTTGCTCCAAAAAAATCTGTCCATTTAGATGATTTCACTCCAGAGAGAAGATGTATATTGATCACTTTCACACTGAATATTCTCTATTCCAGTTTAAACTACCTGGAAGTTGTGGGAGATTTTTCACATTACTTTGACCTGACCAGAAAGCTTCAGTCTTATCCCAGTTAACTTTAGCTGATGATGCCCCTTGATACAACTCAAGTGCTCTGGACAAAGCTTTTATATCATTGTTATCATTGACAAAGACTGTGACATCATCAGCATAAGCAGTGATTGTAGTTCTTAAATGTTGAGGCATTGTGGGTATTGAAAATATTTCAATTATAGTATTTCTTATATTACAAAGTAAGGGTTCAATGGCAATTATATACAATTGTCCTGATAGAGGGCAACCTTGTCTGATGCCCCTTGAAACCACAATAGGCCGACTTAGGCCACCCCCCACCTTGACCATACAGGAAGCTCCAGTGTACAACAAACGTATCCATTTGATAAAATCCTGACCAAACCCGAATGCAGCAAGTAAATTAAAAAGATAGTGATGATCAACGCGATCAAACGCCTTTTCTTGGTCTAAAGCAACCAATCCAACCTCTGCATTAAACATTTTACAGATATCCAAAGTATCCCTCGCTAAAAAAAGATTATCCATTATAGATCTTTTTGGAATGCAATAGGTTTGGTCTTGATGAATTATCAAATGTAAAACCTTCTTAAGCCTATTAGACAGACATTTAGACAAGATTTTATACTCTGTTGTTACTAAAGCAACAGGTCTCCAGTTCTTTAACAGAGTCAAGTCTCCCTTTTTAGGCAACAAGGACAATACAGCACATTGACAAGTAGCAGGTAAAGTGCCATCTTTATAACTCTCACAAAAAACTTCATAAAGGTCCATTCCAATATACTCCCAAAAATGTTTATAAAATTCAGACGTCAACCCATCAATTCCAGGAGAGCGACCGGAATTCAACTGTCCAACAGCAATAGTGAGTTCTTGAAAAGTCATTTGAGTGTCCAAAGCAATCTTAGAAATAGTCTATTTGAGGAAGTTCATAGAAAAGTTGCGCTTTACAACTAGAGTTGCAATAATCGGCTTTGTATAGAGAAGAATAAAACCCAACAGCATGACGACGCATTTTTATAAAGTCATTTGTAATCTTCCCATCTGGAAGACGTAAACATGTCATCTGCTTGGACTGTGCCGTTGAATGTTCTAAATAAAAAAAAATAGGCACTTGGGGCATCCATCTCATTAACTGATGTAAAGCGTGCTCTCACCAAAGCTGCTTTCACCCTCTCATTCAACCCTCTCATTTTTTTGAAACGTAAATTCTGTCTAAGCGAGCAGCACTTACTCTATTGTCAGAAATTTTAACCCATGTATATTATTTATCTAGCGAATGCTTGATTCTCCACATATCTAAAAGTTTGGCCTCTTTCATTAAGTTGGCTTGAAAAAGCCAACTTACTGATCTACTATTTAATCTTATTAAGTTGGCTTGAAAAAGCCAACTTACTGATCTACTATTTAATCTTATTATTATTATTATTCTTCTGAGCCAAATTTTAAACACTATCTCCTCCTAGAGCTTTCAAGCTAGAACCACCAAACTCGGGTCAGACCTTCAGACTGGTCTGACTCGGGTTGCTATATCTTTTCTAACTGATTCTGCTTATGGTTTTCGTAAACCAGACTACCAAAACCACCTTAAATCCCATAGACTTTCATTGCGGGGGTACAAACTTTTGAAAAATAAGGCTTATAATATATTTAAGCTGTCTACTACCAGGGCAAACCTTAAAAACTCTCTACTGAGAATACAGCTAAAACCAGCCTAAGCTGATCAGTTGTTTTGGCTAGTCTCCCAAACTGGTTTTTAAGTGGTTTTGACCACTCTCACGCTGGTCTTAGCTGGGTTTTAGCTGGTTTTTACTGAATCCACTGTTTTTAGCTGGTTTTTGCCAGATTCGCATAGAAACATGCTAACAACATGCTAGTTACTCACTAATCAGACTAGAAACATACTTCTAACAAGTTTTAAAGTGGTTTTGGCCACTGTCACGCTGGCCTTAGCTGGTCTTAGCTGGTTTTAGGTGGTTTTCTTCACTGAATCAACTGGTTTTAGCTAGATTATCATAGAAACATGTTAATACCATGTTAGTAACTTGCTAATCAGACTAGAAACATACTTCTAACATGGTTTAAAGTGGTTTTGGTCACTGTCAAGCTGGCTTTAGCTGGTCTTAGCTGGTTTAAGGTGGTTTTCTTTAATGAATCAACTGGTTTTAGCTAGATTATCATAAAAACATATTAACAACATGTTAGTAATTTGCTAATCAGTCTAGAAACATACTTCTAACATGGTTTAAAGTGGTTTTGGCCACTGTCAAGCTGGCTTTAGCTGGTCTTAGCTGGTTTTAGGTGGTTTTCTTTACTGAATCAACTGGTTTTAGCTAGATTATCATAGAAACATGTTAACAACATGTTAGTAACTTGATAATCAGACTAGAAACATACTTCTAACATGGTTTAAAGTGGTTTTGGCCACTGTCAAGCTGGCTTTAGCTGGTCTTAGCTGGTTTTAGGTGGTTTTCTTTACTGAATCAACTGGTTTTAACTAGATTATCATAGAAACATGTTAATAACATGCTAGTAACTTGCTAATCAGACTAGAAACATACTTCTAACATGGTTTAAAGTGGTTTTGGCCACTGTCAAGCTGGTCTTAGCTGGTTTCTAACTGAATCAACTGGTTTTAGCTCGATTATCATAGAAACATGTTAACAACATGTTAGTAACTTGATAATCATGTCAAAAACATGCTTTTAACATGGTTTTAAAGTAGTTTTGGCCACTGTCACGCTGGTCTTAGCTGGTTTCTAACTGAATCAACTGGTTTTACCTGGATTAGCATAGAAACATGCTAGTCACATTTTAATCATGCTAGCAACATAGTATACTAATTAGTATACTAATCATTCTAAAAACATGCTAGAGACATACTATCAACATGCTAATCATGCTACAAACATGCTAACGACATGCTAGTCACTTGCTAATCATGTTAATAAAATGCTAGCAACATGAAAATCATGCTAGAGACATGCTAGCCACATGCTTATCATGCTACTAAAATGTTAACAACATGCTAATCATGCTACAAACATGCTAGCAACATGCTAATCATGCTAGCAAAATGTTAGCGACATGCTAGCAACATGCTAATCATGCTAGAAACATGCTAACAACATGCTAGAGACATGCTAGCCACATGCTAATCATGCTAAAAAACATGTTAGCAACATGCTAATCATGCTACAAACATGCTACAAACATGCTAATCATGCTAGAAACATGCTAACAACATGCTAGCCACATGCTAATCATGCTAGAAACATGCTAGCAACATGCTAATCATGCTAGAAACATGCTAGCAACATGCTAATCATGCTAGCAAAATGTTAGTTACATGCTAACAACATGCTAATCATGCTACAAAAATGCTAGCAACATGCTAGCAACATGCTAATCATACTAGAAACATGTTAGCAAAATGCTAATAATGCTACAAACATGCTAGCGACATGCTAGCAACATGCTAATCATGCTACAAACATATTAGCAACATGCTAATCATGCTAACAAAATGCTAGCGAAATGTTAACAACATGCTAATCATTCTACAAACATGCTAGTGGAATGCTAGCAACATGCTAATCATGCTAGCAAAATGCTAGCAAAATGCTAATCATGCTACAAACATGCTAACGACATGCTAGTCACTTGCTAATCATGTTAATAAAATGCTAGCAACATGAAAATCATGCTAGAGACATGTTAGCCACATGCTAATCATGCTACTAAAATGTTAACAACATGCTAATCATGCTACAAACATGTTAACAACATGCTAATCATGCTAGCAAAATGTTAGCGACATACTAGCAACATGCTAATCATGCTCGAAACATGCTAACAACATGCTAGCCACATGCTAATCATGCTAGAAACATGTTAACAACATGCTAATCATGCTACAAACATGCTAGCAACATGCTAATCATGCTAGCAAAATGTTAGCGACATACTAGCAACATGCTAATCATGCTCGAAACATGCTAACAACATGCTAGCCACATGCTAATCATGCTAGAAACATGCTAGTCACATGCTAGAAACATGCTAGCAAAATGCTAATCATGCTAAAATCATGCTCTCAACATGCTAGAAACATGTTAACAACTTTGCTAATCATGCTAACGACATGGTAGTCACTTGCATATAATGCTAGTAATATGTTAATCACTTTCTTTTTTAAACTTCTTAACTTTTCAAACTTTTACATTTTTAAAACTTTTTAAGCTTTTCAAACTTTCTACATTTTTCTAACTTTCTGGCCAGGCTTTTTCAAGCCAACTTAAAGTTTGAAAACAAACTTTACTATCTAGTTATTATTATTCTTCTGAGCCAAATTTTAAACACTATCTCCTCCTAGAGCTTTCAAGCTAGAACCACCAAACTCGGGTCAGACCTTCAGACTGGTCTGACTCGGGTTGCTATATCTTTTCTAACTGATTCTGCTTATGGTTTTCGTAAACCAGACTACCAAAACCACCTTAAATCCCATAGACTTTCATTGCGGGGGTACAAACTTTTGAAAAATAAGGCTTATAATATATTTAAGCTGTCTACTACCAGGGCAAACCTTAAAAACTCTCTACTGAGAATACAGCTAAAACCAGCCTAAGCTGATCAGTTGTTTTGGCTAGTCTCCCAAACTGGTTTTTAAGTGGTTTTGACCACTCTCACGCTGGTCTTAGCTGGGTTTTAGCTGGTTTTTACTGAATCCACTGTTTTTAGCTGGTTTTTGCCAGATTCTTATAGAAACATGCTAACAACATGCTAGTTACTCACTAATCAGACTAGAAACATACTTCTAACAAGTTTTAAAGTGGTTTTGGCCACTGTCACGCTGGCCTTAGCTGGTCTTAGCTGGTTTTAGGTGGTTTTCTTTACTGAATCAACTGGTTTTAGCTAGATTATCATAGAAACATGTTAATACCATGTTAGTAACTTGCTAATCAGACTAGAAACATACTTCTAACATGGTTTAAAGTGGTTTTGGCCACTGTCAAGCTGGCTTTAGCTGGTCTTAGCTGGTTTAAGGTGGTTTTCTTTAATGAATCAACTGGTTTTAGCTAGATTATCATAAAAACATATTAACAACATGTTAGTAATTTGCTAATCAGTCTAGTAACATACTTCTAACAAGGTTTAAAGTGGTTTTGGCCACTGTCAAGCTGGCTTTAGCTGGTCTTAGCTGGTTTTAGGTGGTTTTCTTTACTGAATCAACTGGTTTTAGCTAGATTATCATAGAAACATGTTAACAACATGTTAGTAACTTGATAATCAGACTAGAAACATACTTCTAACATGGTTTAAAGTGGTTTTGGCCACTGTCAAGCTGGCTTTAGCTGGTCTTAGCTGGTTTTAGGTGGTTTTCTTTACTGAATCAACTGGTTTTAACTAGATTATCATAGAAACATGTTAATAACATGCTAGTAACTTGCTAATCAGACTAGAAACATACTTCTAACATGGTTTAAAGTGGTTTTGGCCACTGTCAAGCTGGTCTTAGCTGGTTTCTAACTGAATCAACTGGTTTTAGCTCGATTATCATAGAAACATGTTAACAACATGTTAGTAACTTGATAATCATGTCAAAAACATGCTTTTAACATGGTTTTAAAGTAGTTTTGGCCACTGTCACGCTGGTCTTAGCTGGTTTCTAACTTAATCAACTGGTTTTACCTGGATTAGCATAGAAACATGTTAGTCACTTGCTAGCCATGCTAGCCACATGCTAGTCACATTTTAATCATGCTAGCAACATGCTAGTTGTATACTAATCATTCTAAAAACATGCTAGAGACATACTAGCAACATGCTAATCATGCTACAAACATGCTAACGACATGCTAGTCACTTGCTAATCATGTTAATAAAATGCTAGCAACATGAAAATCATGCTAGAGACATGCTAGCCACATGCTAATCATGCTACTAAAATGTTAACAACATGCTAATCATGCTACAAACATGCTAGCAACATGCTAATCATGCTAGCAAAATGTTAGCGACATGCTAGCAACATGCTAATCATGCTAGAAACATACTAACAACATGCTAGAGACATGCTAGCCACATGCTAATCATGCTAGAAACATGTTAGCAACATGCTAATCATGCTACAAACATGCTAGCAAAATGCTAATCATGCTAGCAAAATGTTAGCGACATGCTAGCAACATGCTAATCATGCTAGAAACATGCTAACAACATGCTAGAGACATGCTAGCCACATGCTAATCATGCTAGAAACATGTTAGCAACATGCTAATCATGCTACAAACATGCTAGCAACATGCTAATCATGCTAGCAAAATGTTAGCGACGTGCTAGCAACATGCTAATCATGCTAGAAACATGCTAACAACATGCTAGCCACATGCTAATCATGCTAGAAACATGCTAGCAACATGCTAATCATGTTAGAAACATGCTAGCAACATGCTAATCATGCTAGCAAAATGTTAGTTACATGCTAGCAACATGCTAATCATAATAGAAACATGTTAGCAAAATGCTAATAATGCTACAAACATGCTAGCGACATGCTAGCAACATGCTAATCATGCTACAAACATATTAGCAACATGCTAATCATGCTAACAAAATGCTAGCGAAATGTTAACAACATGCTAATCATTCTACAAACATGCTAGTGGAATGCTAGCAACATGCTAATCATGCTAGCAAAATGCTAGCAAAATGCTAATCATGCTACAAACATGCTAACGACATGCTAGTCACTTGCTAATCATGTTAATAAAATGCTAGCAACATGAAAATCATGCTAGAGACATGCTAGCCACATGCTAATCATGCTACCAAAATGTTAACAACATGCTAATCATGCTACAAACATGCTAGCAACATGCTAATCATGCTAGCAAAATGTTAGCGACATACTAGCAACATGCTAATCATGCTCGAAACATGCTAACAACATGCTAGCCACATGCTAATCATGCTAGAAACATGTTAGCAACATGCTAATCATGCTACAAACATGCTAGCAAAATGCTAATCATGCTAGCAAAATGTTAGCGACATGCTAGCAACATGCTAATCATGCTAGAAACATGCTAGTCACATGCTAGAAACATGCTAGCAAAATGCTAATCATGCTAAAATCATGCTCTCAACATGCTAGAAACATGTTAACAACTTTGCTAATCATGCTAACGACATGGTAGTCACTTGCTTATAATGCTAGTAATATGTTAATCACTTTCTTTTTTAAACTTCTTAATTTTTTAAACTTTTACATTTTTAAAACTTTTTAAGCTTTTCAAACTTTCTACATTTTTCTAACTTTCTGGCCAGGCTTTTTCAAGCCAACTTAAAGTTTGAAAACAAACTTTA